>NC_044063.1:28887596-28977596 GCF_902167405.1 Gadus morhua
GCAGTAAAACCAGCCGATCTGAATAATTCCTGATTCATGCCAGATATTTATTTCCCGCTTTGTAAGAGCTAGCTAGCTAACTATGTGAACTTTATATGATTAGCATAGGCTACGTTGTATGGCATCGATAGACGTCCTCAAACTAAGATTCTAGAACCCACTGCCTCAAACGTACTCGGTTACGGGTGGGTAAAATGCAATGTCAGTACAGAGACCAAATTGCTGTTTGCTCCCATACAGTCACACATACAGTTTTTTGGGGGAATGCATTAATTTACTTAGAGATGTCATCCATTGACAGCTAGCTCCTGTGGGCTAGTTCAGAGGTTACACCAGTCCTTTTGAGCGTGCACTCCTGTACTGTACACACACATACACACACACTTACACAAGAAGATGATTGATTAAATAAATAAATAAATATGCCGCGAGTTTAACCCCCCCAATGGTAGACCCAAAGTTACGCCCTTGGTGGGACTCATGACGTTAACTATGGGCACTGTTGGGTACAAACCCATAAGCTCATTCATTCATAATTCACACCTGTTTTCGCATGTGTAATATACACCTATTGTAAAGGCACATAAGTTGGGCTAAAGTTGAGTTTTGTTGTTACCTTGACTGGTTATTCATACTTGACTGGCTATTCATTTCTTTACCAGCAGGAGTAACACCCACGACTGTTAAACCAATCGATGATTGTTGAGCGGTTCCTTTCACAGGAGTGAACTTATCTCTGGCCAACGCATTGCATGGGAGTGCCGCACCTTAAACCACTTTGGCTAAGACGCAGTGGCCTTATGTGCAGTGACCTCATGTGCAGTGGACACATGTGCACAGCAGGGGGTATGAGAGCTCTGTGGAACCACAGAGCCAGCATGCAGCTTCCAGCTCGGCTTCAGCTGGAATGTTATTCTGCAAGTACACAGATGTGTAAGTAGGTTCAGTGTAACTTTGTGGACGTTTAAAGGTGTTCATCAACGTGTAGAAGGTTGTCTGATATCTCTTCAGATGCTTTATGCCAGCTTATCCAGTCTTCTAGGTATGAGTGCAGTGGTACCAATAATGCGTGATCCTAAATGGCTGATTTGCACTTCCTGGTAGGACTGCTCATGGTCGAGTGTTGCCCAATATGAGAGGTTGACCCATACAGCCAACAGGGACTTCACACGCCTCACTGATAGGGATCCGATCACCAGGCAATCCTCTTTACCTTCACTGGTCTGCATGGTGGGAGGGTTCGCACTGCAGACTGACAGAAGTTACTGACACACGGACAGGACAGACTGAATCGAGACCGGGATACTTTGCGTGTGTTGGGAGCACTAGAACAGTGGTACCGGTGAGAGAGAAGAACCGGAGAAGATCCGGAACTAGAGCAGTGGTACCGGTGAAAGATCGAAAAGAACCAGAGGCGACCCGGACCGACTGCGGAGGTGTATTCGTGCTGTCTGAAGGTACGCCGTTAACGGGACCGTGTTGCGGTTCTACCTGCCGGACGGGGCTTCTTGACGCTTCCCCCAGTCGTGTTACCTCTGTTTCTGCCTGGGAAAAACTTTTTTTTCTTGCAGTTTATGTTGGTAATTTAGGGGTTAGGCGCGAATGCTGGCCGGTGGGTAAGCCAGCGCATGGAGATCTGTTGTGAGCTTTCGGTGGGTCGGAGGCTCCACGTTTTAACACCGGCCACACTACATTACGGAATCACGGCCTGACAGTCGGCTAAGGATCCTATGAACTTCTGACCAGTTACTGATTGATGTTAGCCTACAACTATAGCATGAAGGATTATGTCTGGATGTAGGAATCAGACGAACCGCATGTCGGTCTGATGACACCCAGACATGGGTTATTTACCCCCAACACATGTCTACAACAGTGGACACTGCAAACACTGAATAAAATAGGAAATGCGTTATTAAGCCCGAACGAGAAACTAGGGTTAGGCCTAACCCAGCAGCAAAGGCAGGAGGAGTTATTGAATGAATACTACTTTCTATTAGTGTGGAGCAGGGACATTTGATTGACAGTGTCACATTGGGGGTGAAATGATCTAGCTCTGACAATAATTCCAAGGTGATGAAACATCAATAACACACAATGTTTGTACACTAAACATTTATCCATGTTTTCTTAAATTCATACATGGAAATTAATTCTGAGTCCACCCTGTTTGCCTTTTTGTTGAGGGTTTGGCTACTGCATCAACATACATTGCTGGAGGGCAAATGGCTTCTCTCCGAAAGGCTGTCCCCTAGAGTCCTGTACCTTATTACATGGCATGTGTGTTGGTTAATGTAGCTGTTTAGTGATGTCTAGTTAAGTTGCTTAAATGATAGGTTGCTGGGATGGGAGTGTAATAATGCCCTGAGTCCTACGATGAGCTGTCCTAGATGGTTTTCAACTGCCTTCCAAAGAATCAGTAAAAAGCCAGAAAGGTTTAAACAAAGTGTACATTTTACCTTATGGCATAACTATGTAACTTGGACAATAGCCCAGATCAATATCTTTCTGTCTATGCATTGTTCCAAAGCAGATGTGGTTTCTGCTCTCCAGTGTAGGTTGCCATAGCTACCCAAGCTAAATTTTCCACTGCAATAGTTTGAGGGTTATTTTCCCTCAGCCCCTTAGAAAAACAATGTCCTGCAGACCGTTTCCTAGTGGTGGATCTAGAGTGGAGAAGCAGACAGTCGGTGGAATACAGCAGAGAATTCTTGAATAATGAGATTCATTGAGGTATTTTCCCCAGTTCCCTTCTCCCGTACCTCCCCATCTAGTGTGTTTACTTAACTTATCTGTTATTATCACATACCACTCCGAGACTTGTACTGGTTCGTTTGCCAGATGGTTATGGGATGTCTGTGCATTCTGCTCATTCCTGCTAGAGATGTTTAGATATCCTGTAAGTTGGATCTTACTGATATGGGTTGTTGTTTGAATGATATCAATATGACAATACACAGGTTATTAAAAGTTAGGATCCCATTTTATAGATTGATGTGGATAGTTTGGTGTGTGTTTCTGTGTGTTGGTGGAGGATACACCTGCAACTCATAGGCTGTCATCTGGATGTTAGCCATCCCCTTGGCAACAGGAACCCCACCTGAGAACACACACACGCACACGCACACAGATATTGTTTTGTGTCTGACCTTGAGCGTCTGTGTAGATGTGTGACCCAACCTGCACTGACCTTGTGCCGTCAACTTGTTACGCACACACATCCTAGCCAACACTAACCCTAACCAGCTAAGCTTACAGCTGTCTGCTTCATGCGGGGTCTGGAGTTGTCGGAGCATTTTGTTTCTGATTTATACAAACACTTCAGCTCTGAGTGTGATGTGGGAATAGTGAATCCTACACAGAGAACGTAACACCAGATACTTCTACCTACCTACCTACCTACCTACCTACCTACCTACCTACCTACCTACCTACCTACCTACCTACCTACCTACCTACCTACCTACTTTCCTACCTACTTTCCTACCTGCCTACATACCTACCTACCTACCTATCTTTCTGAACCATGCGAGAGCCTGTCAGCCATCCACGGTTCTAACGGCCAAGGCCTCTGCTACCCTGCACCGATAGCAGCAGGGAGAGATACGGTACTAGACGCCAGGGTGAGCCTGATTTGACTATGAAGTCCCTTAGCAACCACAGAGTTCCTCGCTCAAAGTTTGTTTATGGCATGGCGCAGCACTAGGATAGAAAGCAGGGTTATTATACATGTACTACTCGAACTATGACAGAGCAGCACTAGAATAGAGAGCAGGCTTATGATACATATACTGCTCTAACTGTGACAGAGCAGCACTAGAATAGAGAGCAGGCTTATCATACATATACTGCTCTAACTGTGAAAAAGCAGCAATATAAGAGAGTAGATTATGTCCTAATTGATGTCCTAATTGAACTGTATCAAAGAGGGATATTTTTTTCTCTAAAGAGAGAATGGATATCTCATAATGATCTTTTAAAAACAAACCAGCAATACCCGATCCAAGGGTTTTGGGTCACATTCTGCACGGCACATGCATGTGCTTGTTTGTAGATGCGGACCAATCATAAGCTCACTGCATGGAATGGAAAGAGTGGGGAAAGATGCTGAATTTGATTGGATGTGGGCATTTCATGTTTTAGAAACCACAGAAATGGGGATTATGAGGATACTTGATTTCATTTTAGTTTGAGTGGTGAGCTCCCCTAAATATAGGTTACTCGCATGATACTCCTTGCCTCTCGCGACACCACAAGTTTGAATCTTTCAAAATTGTGGCGAGCACAGAGGCACAGAGATATTACATCCATTAATTTCATACACTTGAATAGTTAACCTCTCAAAGCTTATAACCTTTAGATGCGTTAGTGTCCATCAGACCAATTGCCCAACTATTCACCACTGGTTCTATTTACAATTCAGCTGCCATTGCAAATGTAGGACATAGTTTGAGCCCTCATGCTGGGGGGGCTGGAGGTCACTTGAAGTTGAAATGGTCTGGGAGGCAGTCTGCTGATAACCATGAAGAAACGGCGTTATAAATACAGAGAATGGTGTCTCTACCTCTAAATGAACCGCTGTGGTTTAGTGTGATTCCACGAGAGACGTCGCCACTACCCAGAGCCAAAGTTAGCCCTGAGAAAGCATGAGGACGGAGAGAGAAGACTCTTCCTGGTGTATCCAGGAAGACTCTAGGCGTGCCCAATCCCATTGTGTTTCTACGTTTTACACACTTGGTTGTTTTAATTTTTTTAATTGGAAAAACCTTTTTGGAGAACCATCAAACTCCTACATGGCCATCATGGCAGAGCCCATTTCACCACAGTGTGAGTAGTGTATTCAATCCATTGGTCTTTACCAGATGAGTCTGAACTTTGGAGTGGGAGCAGGGACTTTGATCAGCAATAACTAAACTCTCAAGGAAATGTGATGTTACTTTGAGATAGGGCTGAGTGCTGTGTTGATCTTCTATTGATTTAATAATGAGGTATCATCTTCAATGGGTATTTCCAAGGTGGATTTATGCTAGGTAAGTGACATGATAATAAATCGCCTATCTTCAAAATTCTCCCGTTATTTCAAGATTCAATGTTGTCTCCTATCAATGAGGCTGGTGACGCATCACATTGTCTGATGGTGTCTCTCATTTAAAGAACCCAAAAGAAGACTTGTTGGCAACTATGCTTTGTACTTTATTTCAACATGTTTGACCTCTTGTTCCACTGCTGCAATGATTGTGGTTACGCTAGGTAAGCATTCACTATCAGCATTGTCTCAGGAGGTACGTAGATCCGGCTGACTGGCCTGACTGAAGGTTGCTGGTGCGATCCCCGGCTCCCCTTAGCTGCGTGTTTAGGTATCCCTGAGCAAGACACCTAACCCAAACTGAATGTTAGGCAATCATTTTAAGTGCTCTGAGTGACCACTGCTTGGAAAAGGGCTGTATAAATGCAATCCATTTACTATTGTAGTTAACCTTTTACCAGACTGACTCACAACAACACTGCTACAGGCGTGGCCTTGGACAACAGGTGTGAGACAAGGTGTAAAACCGGGAGAGAGATAAAGAGAGAGAATATTTTTCTTAGTTTATTCATTGACTTATTTGACAAGGAAGTACTTTGAAAGTTCACTGCAGGTTTTCTGTTAAGAGAGCAGAATTAGAAGGGATGTGCTTTAGTGCAGCCCAGAAAACGTCTAAAATTCAGCTTAGAAATTCATTAAATAAGAGTTGAACGATTGAAGACAGGACGGCTGTTGACTATGTGTGCATGCATGTTGTAAAGGAGAAAGGCTCCTGGAGAAATGTCAACATGCTGAGATCAGTTAGATAAAGAGGGGAACCAGTAGTGCGTGTGTGATCTTGTTCCCTCAGCCTTCTATATCGCCAAATGTCCCAATCCCACCCACCACTCACACACCCACCTCCAACACACACTCCAAACGTCACATATACACATTCAGAACAATCAAGCTGACCATATCGCCCTGTCCGGGATCAAAGAATGAAAGGCGGTGGTTAGGTAAAACCCAAACCATATCTATGGTTTTGGGTTGGCATGGTATCCTGCTGCAACCGCCCGGCGCTCTGGCCTCCCGACACTCGACATGGTCAGTCCGCACTCTGCAGGCAAACAGACACTCAAGCAGAAAAAAGCATGAAAATATAGAAAATGGTCTTTCAAAGACATTGCTTCAAAAAGTGTGGCGTTTCCATCTAACACCAAAGGACGAACATGGTTAAAAATATTAATTTCACGTCATCACAAGCAGATAGAAATTTTAATGCATTATTCCGGGCCCGGCCTATTATGAGCACATCATCTCACCAACCCCCCGCCCAACCCGAGCCCCACCCAGCACAGCCGCTGGGGTGATTTGCTGATTGTGGGAAAGAAGGGAGAGAGAGAGCAGTCTGCAGTTTTTTTAAAGAAGACAGTTGGCTCGAATAACTGCTTGTCAGAAGCCGGCTGCAGTTGGCAGTATTTGGCTTTTTTCTTAGGGCGTTGTCTTCGGGGGGGGGGGGTGGCCTGCAAAGCCCAGGGCCTTTGAGAGAGAGTCTCGTTTACTCTTACTGCAATTATCTTACAGCAGTCGCAGATCTTGGAAATGCTGAAATTGTTGTAGCGACAAAGAGGAGCACAGAGTTTAAAGTAGGATCCACACATAGTGCAGATCCTGTTTTATTTTACGCCATCAAATTATTAAGGAATCCCTTGATGATTTGATGCTGTTCTATGTGGGAACACACCTTATTCTCTTTTACTGTGAACTTGGTAGACTTTAGCATCTTTTGTCAAGTTTCTCTGTACATTATTCACACAATTCCTCAAACAACCCCAGCAAAGTTTGACTCCACGAAACCACCTAATCTGCCGCTGTTTGAACCAACATGTGGTCTAATATTTTTTATCCACATCACAAAATAGTTGATAAGAATAATATAAAGATAATATTGGTATTTGTGTAAAGATGAGTCTAGTATAGTGCCAGATTTTGTAGGTGGTGCAAATATTAATGATAAAGTATTACAAAACAATACTTAGCAATACTGCTGTTTTGTTGTATTGTGGAAACCAACAAAACAGTATGCTTTTGCTAAATCTATTAGGGCCGACCATTTCTACAAAAGCGTAAATGAACAGATATGTAAACAAATGATTATATTACACGTACATACATCATCATTAAACGTGTGTGTGTGTGTGTGTGTGTGGTGTGTGTGTGTGTGTGTGTGTGTGTGTGTGTGTGTGTGTGTGTGGTGTGTGTGTGTGTGTGTGTGTGTGTGTGTGTGTGTGTGTGTGTGTGGTTATTCCTGAGACTTGTTTGACTTCAAGGGCCTGCATTCTTATGTGTGTTGTACAAACCGGCTGAGCTTGCCTCTCATTCTTTGGAAACGGCCACTCTCTTATCTGGGGATTCCTCAGAGTTCAGCCAGTCCACACTACATTCACATTTCCTTATTGGTGTAATCTGAACAAGCCACTTTCAAACTTCCAAACTTCAAGACAGTTGTATTCAGAACTAGATATTTTTAGGCTGTCCTCAGCTGAGAACATTACGTAAAGTCCTTTTATTTCAGTTTTTCTGTGCGAATGACTATGCTTTTGAAAAAGGTTCCTTCAATCTGTGGAAGTTGTAGATATGGTTGCCAGCTGTGGTTGTCATCTGTGGTTGGTGCCCCCCCCCCCCGCCCTGAGGAGAGGCTGGAGGTACAGGGGCTGCTGGGTAATGGTGTCATGGCACTGTTGGGTTATGGTCTTCTTGTACAGGTGCAAATAATAAAACAAACAAATTAACGTCTCAAACAACACAAATGGCCGCCTGGAGAAACGGTTGCAACGGGAACAACTTGGGCAACATCTCTAGCCACAACTATTACGTTTTCTTATGGTTCATTTGTTAGGGCCAATGGGTTATTAATAGGCAATCAGAAAAGAGGATGTGCTTAGTATAAACAGGAAATGCAGTGTTGTTGATATCCAGTCACCGTAGCACTTGCGTGGCTCTGATGCAGTAACCATGGACCACACATGTTCTGGAGGAAATACATGTGAGCACTACACCCAAAAGATGTAGTGGTCATAGAATAGAGTCATTGGTTTAATGTCTCAGACTTATTCCCCTTTTTGGTTCATACTATTGTGTTCTCCACACACTGGCAGAAATATATATGGGGGGGGGGACAATGTTGTCATTAACACACACACACACACACACACACACACACACACACACACACACACACACACACACACACACACACACACACACACTTGTTCTGCATATACTATTGATAATGTTCTTCTGAAATTATGCCGTGTTGACCTATCTGGGTGACTGAAGTTAACCTAACAGTGCAGCCTTGAGGTTCATACATCCGGAGCCTATGTGTTAATGGCGATTTTATAGTTGCAACACACATATCTGTGTTCTTTATTTCACAATACACAGCTGTACAATTGTCTAGTTGTTTATTATAAGATAGCAGTTGAGAGAAACTCCCAATTATACAACTTAATTAAAGGGTAATTCCGGTGTAAAATGGATTTGGGATATGTTTGTATGATAAAGAGTTGAAACGTTCGTTTTGGAGCACAAAAACTGCATATAGACGCTTTCTTCAGTTGGCTGTTTTTAGCCGATTCTATCAAAACGCTATAGACTTGGAACAATGGGGGCAGCGGTTATGGTAAAAACTAAATCGCTATTTTAAACCACTTAAAAGGCTAAAAGTAGCACGACACTTCTTTGGGTAGTATAATAAGGGTCTTAACATATAAAACGAGGCATTGAGAACTTTGTAAGTGTACAGATTGTTTATTAAAAAGGACATTTTATACACACAGTACCAAGTAGATTGGCGAACACAGAGCTTGCGTGTTGCTGACGGATGTCACAATCTCTGTGTTCGTCAATCTACCTATCGAGTCTTGAAAACAAAATGGTGTCGACGGGTGATCTACTGATGGTATTGTGTGTATACACTTACAAAGTATAATAATACCAGGATCACACCCATGGAGAGGAAAGCAGCCAAATGGAAGAGACACAGGCCGTAAGACGTGCATATATAGGAACAGACGGCAGACTGACAGACAGAGATAATTAGAGAGACAGACAGCAAGGGGGAGAGATTCGGGTCCCTCTGACACACGTAAGAGAGGTGAGTGAGAAGCAGAGAGCGAGTGTCTATGGAGGAGGGGGGAGATGTGTGGGATGGGGGGGGGGGGGGTCACCAATATCTATAGCAGGGGTCACCAACCTTTTTGAACCTGAGAGCTACTTCATGGGTACTGAGTCATACGAAGGGCACCCCGTTTGATACACTCCTCTGATATAACATTTGCTCAGTTTGCCTTTGATATTAATGATGATTAATGATACTCATCTATGTGAAACATGTTAATTAATTAAGTCATTTTAATGATTTCTCACCGTAATTATCAACAATGACTTAAAAAAGGTGGGAAAGAGTTGTTCAAGAATGAGTAGTGCTATGTTTAGAACAGGCATGCGGTCCCCTCATATGGTCCTTGCGGGCGCCCTGGTGCCCGCAAGGACACCAGGGGTCACCAACTGTGTTGGTGACCCCTGATCTATAGGAAGATAATAATGTTATGACCTCCCCCAGTCGCAAGTCACCACCTGCCCATGTTTTCAGGCAAGTTGGCGTCTCACTATGGGAAAATTAATGTGTGTGTGTGTGTGTGTGTATGGGCATGTTTGTGTTTGTGTGCATGTGTGCCCGCAGGTTCTTGCATATGCAATATGCATGCATGTTCTTGCCATGATGTTACTATATAACTAGTCAAGTCAACTTATTTTATGTAGCACATTCCATACACAATGCAGAGCCAATGTGCTTCACATTAAAACATACAATAAAATAAAATAAATGCATGAAAGACACTTAGCAATTGATTAAAAAGACAATAATATAAGAGTAGGTTAACAGTGCACTTTAATTCAGTATTCTCAAACTTGATTCTTCTCAGCAGATCTTCAGTTTACTCCAGCTATGTGTTGTAGCTGAATCCTGCTCTTCCAGGTTTTATTTTGACTCTGGGAACCAGTTGCTGACAAGTCTCAGTTAATATTAAGAAGGGAAGCCTTTCAGTGAGATGATGTGGCCCTAAAGCGTTCAGTGATCTGTAGGTGGGCAGCAGTATTGTGAAATAATCCTCTGACCTACAGGGAGCCGATGCAGGGATTGGAGAATTGTTGTGCTGTGTTCAAATGTTTTGTTCTTCATTAGAACTCTAGCTTCTGTGTACTGATCAAGCTGTAGCTGGTAAAAAGGGGCCGTTACAATAACCTAACTAACTAGTAATAAATGCATGGACCAGATTAGTTTATTTTTCTTTTTTCGTCCTTAGTCCTGTGATGCTAGGCCGATTATATCACCGACTTGGTTTTTGATTTCAGATCTGAATCCGTAATAACAACAACTTCTTGTAGATATGACTTAACGCACTTTAAAACTGGACTGGAAACCCCAAGCCAATTCTCAAATCTGACCAAAAGTATTGAAATTTCAACAGTGTCGAAGGAGTCTGTGTAGATGAAGCTTGTTTACAACAGACCCGTTTGGGTGCTATGAAGTGGTCGAAATCCTGACTGGAAGTTGTCCTAGCAGCTCGTTGAGGATAGGAAATTATTAAGTTGCTGGAGGACAAGAGGAAAGTTTAGTATTAAATCGTGTCAGCATTGCCACATTACTTCTAATAAACATGGTGGGGAGGCAAAGGAGAGCACAGAGCTCTTTGACACCATGGTCATTGGAATCAACCATTAGGATTAGTACGCGTCGCACATATCAGTGTAAGACAAACTTGCTTACGTTTCTTGTTAAGTCACATATAGACTGGGTCTCTGGCTCTCTCTCTCTCTCACCTGACTCCTCCCTCAGCTCTCATTCTCTCCCTCCTCATTATGCGTCTCTCTGCTTTCCTCCGCCTACATGGTTTGCATTCTTGAGCTCTGACATCACAGCTGCCTCCGACCGCTCTGCAGTCATTTATATAAAGACCTTTCTTTTGCCCACCCTGTTTTCCTTTGCACTCCTTCTTCCTCCTGTTTAAGTGAGAGAGAGAATACATATCAGGTAAGGCAGTGGGAATGTCTGCCTGGTGTAGGGTCGTCCGACACGCTTCTCAGGAAGAACAACCATTCTTGGCGTCGCTGGAATGTCAGTTCTAGGGTGAGGAGAATGGAGGTCAAAGTTCATGAAGTAGATACAGGTTATGCCAAGCCATACACTACCAACCCCCCGTTGTTATTGTAGTCTGAGATCTGGGCAATGTCAGGATGGAAGGTCTTAAAAGTGTGTGTGTGTGTGTGTGTGTGTGTGTGTGTGTGTGTGTGTGTGTGTGTGTGTGTGTGTGTGTGTGTGTGTGTGTGTGTGTGTGTGTGTGTGTGTGTGTGTGTGTGTGTGTGTGAGATGTGTTGTACCTGGGCTTTAGATGCTCTTCTATCTTATCTTCTCTCTCGTTTTTAGATATACCCGCCAATTCAAATACATAATGGCTAGTATTAATTGCATATTCTGGCTGTATTGAGCGAATGTTTAGTATTTTGCTTGAGAACTGACTGAAATAACCAGTTTGGTATGTATTTTATCGGTATGTATTGGGGATAGTATTGAATGGAGATGGACTAAGGTTCTAAGGCTCACATGGGTAGTGAATACATTTAGTTAATATACCTCAATCAAGGATAAGGGTTAAACTTATGAACATTTTGTTCTTTACATGAGAAGCTGCAGGGTGTGTGTGTGTGTGTGTGTGTGTGTGTGTGTGTGTGTGTGTGTGTGTGTGTGTGTGTGTGTGTGTGTGTGTGTGTGTGTGTGTGTGTGTGTGTGTGTGTGTGTGTGTGTGTGTGTGTTTGTGTGTTAATGTGAATGTGATGACTGGAATGAATGGAAATATCTTTGTTTTATTTGACTTTGCCTCGCTGTGCTAACACATGTCTACGCTGATGACGTATTGCTCAGTTCGCCCTGCAACCTTAGTGCTTCCTAGAATCGTTAAGTCAGGCTTGTAGGGCGTGTTCAGAGCAAAGTGTTGGTCAAAGTCCTAACTTCCACAAGCTCCACAGGGCACTGCTATACTGTCAGATCAAAGTAAGCGTACTGTAGGGTTGTTTGTATGACCTGGTGCTTGGTATGCTGAGAACCGTTGAGTATTGGATGAAAGCTCTTTAGTCACAGAAATACCATTAATATATGTTATGGAGATGTTATCCTTTCTATAACTGACGGCGGCTTTATTCCAGTAAATGCAGTAAATTAATTCATGTGCGAGTGTTGGGAGTCATGCTGCAGAACCAATAACTTCCCCAGGGTTTAAAACCAACGGGGAGGAAGTGAAAGAGAAGGGGGGGGGGGGGGGGAGAGAGGGAGAGAAAAGAATGCAAGACAGAGGGAGGGAGAAACTTCCCACGGATGGAAGGTCACTGGAACTGCATTTATGAAAAAAAAGATTGTGTGAAGGGTGGTTTTAAACCAGTGCCCACAGCCGCCACTTCTTGTTTTTTAAACAACGCTCTGTGTCATTACAAAATGTGCCATGTTACTCTCCGAGTGTATTTAAGAAAGTGTGGGGCTCACCATGGACTCATTCTTCAGGAAGAAGTCCGATGCTGACCAATCAGAGTGGATAGAGTCATCCCCTGTGTGGTAGAGGCTTCCCTAAAGGGCTGATTAGGGTCAGTGTTAATTTTGGCAGCAAATTCTGATTTAGTCTTAGTCTTAGTCTTTTGAATAACACACCATTTAGTTGTATTCCTATTTTAGTCATCTGAAATCTATTAGTCTTAGTCTAGTTTTAGTCTACTAAATATTAGCAGATTTTAGTCGACTAAATCTACAGCGGACTTAGTCAACTAAAGGTTTTTTTGTTATGCAATGGTATAAAGGTTTGAATATGCAATACAGACACAGATTTAACGGTTGTAACACAACATGTATTTTATTCTTAACGTCATGACGGAACTCTCCTCCTTCAATATTGCGTCAATCTCAAGTTTGATCTTCTTCTATGGACTTTGAGCATCATTAATGCATGAGATGTACAATGAGTTGAATTCAGCGGCTTATTTTTTTAACAAAATAAAAGTTAAATAACTGCTAGGGCTACAATGCCGAATACCTTACAATGTCTTGCTACTCTGTGCAAAATCAACAAAATTGAACAGAACAGATTAGTGCAATTCTCAAATGTAAAATAAAATATGTATTGGCTGTAATGCCATTGCACGCAGTACCAAAGAATACTCCTTAATCTTCATGTAAATAAAAACTGCTCTCAGCATTGAAAATAGTTAAATATCACATTAAACTAAAAAAGCACACAACTCTGTTCACATCATCTTCTGTTACTGTGCATTGTGTGCAAGATCAAAGATTTGAAAAGAAACACAAAAAATATGTAAAAGAAAATATGCATTGGTTGTAATGTCATTGCACACAAAATGAAATATTCTTCTGTTAATAAATAAAAAGTGGTATCAATGAGGCAGTATCAATGAGCTCAACTCAAGGCAAGTGAATTACATGCTAAGCTGTAATGCCAATCAAATACCAATCAAGTTGTGCATATACGACTACAGGAAATGCTGTAAATAACAGTGAATACAACAGTTCTATTTCTCTTTGTTCATTTTAAGGAAAGCACTTCGCTCCAATGTGACCCTTCCTCGGTTGCGCCGTCCTCTTGTGAGGTCAGGTCACCTGTGATGCTGATTACCCTCTCTGCAAAAGCTTGAGAAGCTGGCATAGCCAACAAGTCTAACGCAAAATGCTTTAAACTGTGATAAAAACTCTCACTCTTTTCCAGCCAGAAGTCTGTTCCTGTGTCCTCAGTGATGGGATGTAAAAGTTATTCCTTATACTTGATGATCTGCTGCCTGATGCTGGTTGTGGAGGTTTTCTGTTTAGGCCTTGTGGTGCGGCATTTTGAGAGGAACCTAAACCTGCTTTGAGGATATCGCTGCTTCTGGTTCCTCAATAACCTCTTCTTCTGCATCATGTTCAGACTGGTCCTCCTGTCTTGTGTGTGGGAAAGTGCATTTGACCACATAGTCTTCTGCCTGTTTCAGCAGTTCCTGGATATTTCCATCAGCCACATCAACAATAACAAGGATTTCACAGACAGTTGGGTTGACGAAGCAGGCAGCTGCTGCAAGCGGTGAGAACTTTTCATTGGTTGAATCCAAGAAGCAAGCAAAACGCTGGTTCAGATTTGCTCTCATTTTCCCTGCAAGAGTGGCGAGGTCTCTGTACTGAGTGCTCTCTGCAAAGTCAGTTAGGTGACTTAGCAGATCAAAGAGGGCAGGAACCACTAGGGACATAGATGTGGTGTCACTCTGGAAGGTTTTAGTGTGTTCCGCAAAAGGCAGCAGTAGTTCATGCATGAAAAAAGGTTTTGCCACTCACTAGTAAGCAAACTGTCCCATCCCATGTCACTTGCGATTTGACAGACTGCATCTTTGACTGTGAGGAGTCGTGTGACCATGTTGAATGTGCTTGGCCAGCGTGTGGGGCAGTCATTTACAACAATAAGACCACACTGGTCCAATACCCTCTGTGTTGCAACTGAGGACTTGCGAAAGAGCTTCACCACAGACCTTGCTTTATCGAGGACTCTTTTGACAGTCTCTTTCTGCAACATGTGGACCACAAGTTGTATGGTATGGACCACACACGGTGTCCGGTCCATTTCCATGTCGACATGATGGTACCTAATAACAATAAGAAAAGACAACCAAATAAGTCTAAACCTAATAAAGTGGCTGGTGTGTGTCTGTATATACTGTATACATGTGGCAGGGGGAAGATCATTCATGTGATAATTGTCATGTAAAAGAATAAACTAAACATGGCTCACCGCTGGTCATCAGGTACAGATTCAGAGTCACTTTCCTGCATCATGGACCCAGGGGAGTCATCCTCAGAGCTTGTTTCTTCTGCTATGGTGTGTTTAAAGGCTGCCAACATGTTACTCCCATTGTCCGTTATTACTGTCAGGATCTTCTCCTTTGGTATGGCCCACTCTTGCATACATTTATCCACACTTAATAGACAGTGCAGTGTGTGGGTGAGCTACTTGTTCAAGGGCCAACAATATGTGTACATGTTTATTTCGTTCAACACAAAAGTAGCATGCGCTTATGGCAAGGAATGAGGCTGTCAGTCCTTTTTTTGTCCACATGTCAAGGCCCATGGGTACTCTTCGGGCAGCAGCCAGTCTCTCTTTGAATTTTTGTCTTTCAGTCCATACTGGGTTTCAATCAAATTGCTAATTTTAGTTTTCTTTGGAACCATTAGTCTCCTATCTACTATCTCCATCATTAGCACAAAGTCCTCGTCTTCAATTGTTGTGAGTGGTTAACCTGTGCGTCCAATCCATCTAGCTATGGCCTGCTCCTTCGTATGTTGTTCCTTCGATTCAGTTTTGTACTTCGAAGAACTTTGGAAAGCTGCAGAGATGGTCTGCTGCTGGGTTGCACTAGCAGCACTAGTTTTATTTCCACTAGGCCCATGGTCATCTTTGTCATCAGACGTCTTCTGCGTCTGAGGGTGAATAAAGGGGGAATCAAGTTGTGATTCTTTTTTCTTACACACACACACACACACACACACACACACACACACACACACACACACACACACACACACACACACACACACACAATTTATACTCATATTAATTGAGCGATACATCTAATCAATACAGTTCAGAGGTGGTTTCCTTTAGCTTCTATTTTATTCCAAGTTTAGCGGAAACAAGGTAGTTTATCTGATAAAATAACCGTAGACTATATGCTTACCTTCGCATGTATTTCTGGATGAGTCCTCTGTAAATGTCGCTTCAAGTTGGTGGTGTTTTTCCCAGCGATTTTTGCTCCACACGCGGTACAGACGTACTTGTTGTCCTTGTTGTCAAATGTGAAGTGCGACCAGATGTCAATTCTCTGTTTTCGCCCTAGTCCTAACATTTCTGTTGTTCATAAGACCGGGTGCAATGCAAAACGTTCTCGTGTTAATTTGTTCTCTCTTGTTCTCTTGTGTAACTGCGTTTGTTTAGTTGTTTCACGGCAATGCATGCACCTGCATTTGCCGCAGCTTTTGCATCGTTCAACCTAAGCTCAAAAGATTCGCTCTGATTGGACTTCTTCCCAACTTGTCCCACAAAAAGAGCAGTTCTGATTGGATCTCTTCTCCATTCGTCCCGCCCTAACATTTTTTTTCTCGTTTGTATTCGTTGACTATGGTGTCAGTTATATTTCGTCACAGTCTTCGTCATCATATCTGACTTTTATTTAGAGTATATTTAGTTTTCGTCCGTGAAAAAGGTTTGTTGACGAATATTTTTCGTCATAGTCTTAGGGTTCCACGTCGACGCAACGCTAGGGGGTTTACGTCCATTACGTCCTGGTGGACCCCCCTTGCCACCACCACAAGGGCCTGACGTGCGCCTCCCAGAGGTTGTAACCTGCGTCGAGGCGACGCAGCAGCAAGGGCTGCCCTAAGGCCTGTGTGGTAGAGGCGGCCTTAAGGCCTGTGTGGTAGAGGCATCCCTAAGGCCGGTGTGTGCTAGTAACACTAAGAGGTAGCAGACTTATCTTCATCAGAGAACGGAAAAGATTATTGGACATGACACTTAGAGATATTAATTGTTCACTACGAAAGTAGAGTAGCTGAAAGGCTACCAAGACCTTTTCTGTATTTATAGAGAAATGTGTACCAACCGGAAATCTTTATAATGAAATATTTGCAAGGTTGAATCTTCCTTCAGATGTCCTTCAAGCCATCAGAGCTTGGAGAGAAGCTGTCGGCATTTTGATCTAAAGCTGCTGGACGTTGGATGGGCATTAAGGAAGTGTTTGTTGGCATTCTTTATAGAACATTGTTATCTGCTTTGAGGGCGATTTGCCAGAAAGGGGCAAGGTATTATGGGAGAAGATAAGGACAAAGCAGAGGTGGAGAGCAAGCAGTGACAAAAGCAATCCATTAAGTACAGATCAACATACTAAACAACTCACATCTTCAGTATCTGCACATAAATGTAAAATATGTTCAAACCTGACGATACTATGATGTATGGAGAAAGGTTGCATGGAGTAACAGAAGTCAAGAAACGTTACATAATTTTTGGCCTCATTTTGGGATACAAACCAGACCCAATGCAACCAGAAACATTGGCTGGAATAATTATGTTTAAAAACGGTTTCTATTCCAAGTCAAAACTTGCAGCTACATGATAATATAGGAACAGGCAATGGCATCAAAAGCCAACTCAACAAGGCAAGAAACACATTCAGAATGAATTACAGCATCAACACCAAACTCAAGTCTCCAACCAGCAATTACTTGCTCGGACCAACCAAGAAAGTATAACGTCCATCATTACAAGAAGGCGGTTGAGATGGATTGGACGCATCATGCGAAAAGAACAGGATTACATTACTAGAACCGCCCTACACTGGACACCTGAAGGCAAATGAAAGAGAGGACGACCCAAAGAAACCTGGTGTTGAACAGTTGAGAAAGAACTGAAAGCCATGAAGCAGACCTGGTGTTCTATCCAAAAGCTCTCCCAAAACAGACAGGGGTGGAGATCCTTTGTTGCTGCCCTACTTGCCAGTAGGCATAAAGGGCAGCAAGTAAGTACATGAAAATATTAATGATAAGAAAGAAATATATATAATTAGGCATGCAAGTTCTGGGTAAAGTCAGTTCTATCATGAGCTGCTTTCAGACATACTTTTTAGTCCTGATATTCCCCTAATGGGCCGTGTGTCTGAACAACATATCCTGACATTTGTACCCTGAAATTCTTCTGAAAAAAAAAAATACTACACCTGAGGTAGTATTTTCTCCGGAGGAAATGTAGATATTGTGTGAATGAGGCGTAGAAAGTCGATAGTTCTCCCACCACCTGGGAGAAGCAGCACCCTCAATGATAATCAGCCTGTTGCCTTTTGTTTGTTGAATGGTTAAAAAATCGGTTTAAAAAAATGCAACGGAATATAGGCTGTATTGTTGCAGCAACGTTTAAGATGATCGCGATGAGTTCTGCCCGTTCTGTATGGAAGTAAATTTGTGCCATCGGATTTTGAAAATAATAAGCCATTGAATTAGGGCTGCAACTAACGATTATTTGAATAATCGATTCATCTGTCGATTATTTTTTCGATTAATCGATGAATCGGATAAAAAAAACGGAACATTACTTCAAATTCACAGTGCAGACTGAAGTGTAAAAACACCAGGTTATTGCGCCAACGTCCCAAAACTATTAAAAGTAATATTAAATAATAAAACAATTAAAAAAACATAACACAAAAAAAACATACAATGTATGATATATGATATATTTATACAACGGGGGACCTAAATCCAGCGATCTGATTGGTTCCCAACTGTTGTATAATGACCGTATACATAACTGCTATGACGCCCGATCATTTTGTGAAAGTATCACTCTGCGCCTTGAAGTGGAAACCGTTACAACCGTTCTCTCGGAGGGACGCTAAAGTGTGTTGCATAGCGACCGTCGTGCATTTTGAAGGCAGCCAGGAGGGACTACTTTTTGGTAGTCTTTAATAAAACGGCTACTTTGACTTTCTTGGTTTCTTTTTAAATGTAGTGTGTCTATGACTTTCGTTTCACCATAACAGTAACCGTTGTATAAAAGCAATAGATCACTTCAGTCAGTGGCATGTGCTCATTATACCACTGTGAAGGGGGTCGCCGGCCCTCCGCTGCGCATCGGGGCCGGACAACGCCCCTTAACAGTGGTATAATGAGCACATACCACAGCCTGGCGTGATCTATTGCTTAAGTATATAAGGGATGTCCATGGTTAACCGGTCAAACCTATTGATACCATTTTCGAGACTCCTTAAAATAGAACTTGTAATATTGCTTTAATTGCTGATAAGATGATGATAGTTCAAGATAGGACATTAAACAGGTCATAATTCTATCTTTACTATCTATTTTATATTACTGTGAAAACAAGTTTTCACCAAAATCTCAATTATTATTTATTTTTTTCTGTTGCATTTGAACGCATCAATCATATTACTGAGCCGACCTGAACACATCACATTTGACACTTTTTTTAAGCTAACTAGCTCTATATCCTGCCGATTTTAACATGGATTTAAAAACTGCATTACTGTTTTTAACTGACGGGACTTTCTACACCGTCCGGTTGTGTGATTACTACCGCTGCTTTGAATGACTGTTGATGCACGCGTTGCCGACTCCGAGCCCGTCTGCACAACGTCTGCAGCAGCAGCAGCTGACAGTTTTCGGTTGGACTATACTGAGTTGAAGGAGTTTTTTTAACCCAAAGACAGTGAAGGTACAACACTTCTATGTAGGCCTACAGTCCAGTGTTAAGATACGACCAAAATACAAGCTGTGGTCGCTCACACTAAAGCTCGCTGTGGGCGTGCATGAACCATGAACCAACCTGTCGGCGGCTGGCTGTAAACAGTGCTGCGCCTACGAGTAACTTATTAATCGCGCGACACAACGAATCGACGACCAAATTTGTTGCCAACGCATTTAGTAATCGAATTTTATCGATTTTATCGATTCGTTGTTGCAGCCCTACATTGAATTCTGATCACTGAATATTTATACATTGAAATAACGTATCTGGATTTCCTGCCTCTAAATTTAACTCTTACAATTTTCGATAAATCATTTTGAGCAAAGTTAAAAAATTCAAAATCAAATATTCAACGTTAAAAAATACAACTTAAATATTTTCTACGTCCCCAAATTCAACATGCCAAAGTCGGCTGCAAAAATCAATGTATGAAATTTTGCGTTAACATCGGGGGACCCAAGGAAGAGCAATCGATCCTAAATGCTAGATCCCGGTCAAGCAAGGAGAGCGAGCGGGTGTTACACAGAATTCTGCGACCCACCGAAAAGTGTGACCCCAGGGGGCGCTGTTGCACATTTTCTGCAACATGCACGAGTTTGAAGCGTAGACGGGCATGAAGTCTTTGGCATGTAGAATTTTGAAAAATAAAGGTAAATGATTTGTTGAAAATTTGAAAGTTATTTTCAGAGGGAAAAAATCAAGATATGTTATTTCAATGCATAAATATTAAGTGCTTAGAATTCAATGGCTTTTTATTCTCAAAATCCGAAGGCACCGATTTACTTCCATAGTTCTGCCTCCATCTGTGGTCAAACCAAAAAAAACTAGAGTGACAGCAGCCACACTTATCTCTTGATGCGGAGGACATGTCTAAAAACGGATATGGTTGATCACGGTCAAAATAAGGTTCAGTACGACTCCTGGTGAATGCATTACGTCTTTGGCCAAACCTGAAAAGATTTTGGTAGTCCTGCAAAAATGTGGGAAATAACAAAAGAGTTGAAGCTTGATGAGACCAGAAGTGTTCTCGTTTTGATCATAATGTTTCAGGTTCTACAGTCTTTGGACGATATGACTTGAGGTTCAGTTCGCTTTGGGTCGATTAGAGGAGACTTTAACCAGTGCTTTGGTCAGAGCTTCTAATCATCACCACACAGACAACAGCAGTGAAAACAACAAGTAAAGCAGTCGCACCAGTGCCCCATTGAACACTAAAGCGAGAGAGAGAGATTTTTTTCCGCTGTTCAGAAGGAGTGGTGGGCAGTGTGTGTGAGAGAGCAGGGGCATGGGGAGAAGAGGAGGGAGGACCTGAATCAATGGAAGGTTGGATGGTCGAAAGTTCCCTCAAACAACTGTGTGGGCCCTTCACAACACAGTTCCGTCCATCTGAAATGCAGAAGTCATGTCTAAGATATCTTAAAAAGTGACCAGATGTTAATGTTGGACAACTCTGACGGAGGCAAGCACAGATGTTATCGAGGGCTGGTTTTGATAGCTTCAAAGTGGCACCACACCAGGGGATGCCAGTAGCTGTTCCAGTGAGGTCAACCTGTTACTTTATTCAACCAATCCGAAATGTCATGACTTGCATTTCTCCATCGCACGCACTCACTCACCCACTCGCTCAGTCACTCCTTCATGCTATAATTAATTGGTTGGCTTACCTGTGAACAAACAATGTAATGTCATATGGGAACCAATTCAGTATAATAATGTATGTTGTTCCAGCAGCAAATCAGTCTCTGAAACAAGAATAATTTGTGTTCGAAACTCCTATAGACTTAGACTTAACTTAGCTCACCTCAAGCTAATTAATAGCTCCTCTCTCTATTATGCCCCCAGAGGCCGGATCCTAATGTGCAGTCTGACATAACAACAACATGTGCACCTGCTTTACTGTGTGTGTGTGTGTGTGTGTGTGTGTGTGTGTGTGTGTGTGTGTGTGTGTGTGTGTGTGTGTGTGTGTGTGTGTGTGTGTGTGTGTGTGTGTGTGTTGGCTCATCCCAACTCTTCCTAGATGATCCATTTCTAGTTTTCTAGTTGGTGTCTTATACTACGAACGCTATAACAGTCTTATACTGTTTCTCCTCGTCTGCTCTTATCTGCTGCTTATTTCTGACATGGATTTGGGGAATCTGCGCAGTCTCATGAGTAAATCTCAGGATCTACTGGACAAACGCATTCACCAGCTCAAAGATGTAAGTCTCCCTTGCTGCTGTTGTAGTCTTTACTAACGTGTTGCACTGAATAGGGCTGTGAGGTATGGACTAGACTATAGATCTGGTGTGACAATACAAAGTGTATTTCTTAACAAGTATCCTGATGAATTTCACTATGTTGAGAGGGCTGGTGGGTCCTTTGCTTGCCACTGACCTTTCTGCTGATTGCTGTTTGGTTGAAGATATGTTTGGGCTTGCATTGAGAACAAAGTGAAAACCCCAACTGAAATGTATTGGATGTTTTCAAATGGCAAATAGCAAACTAATGCATCTTTTCTATTAAATATGGAGCTGTCCATATAAACCCGAATCTACCCGTAGACTTGCAGTGATGGCTCAGGCATTTTAGTTAAGAGCATTCTGTTTGAATGTTCGTGGACTAGCCTATGAGTCTCAAGGAGCTCAAACTTCATTCTATAACTCATGTGGGCAAAACATAATATTGCATACATTGTTTTATCAAATGATATCGCTTTAGGTTTGAAATGTGTCCTATTTTTGGTCTCTCTGTCTCTCTACTGTTTAGAGAGTAATTAAACACAATTGTGTCCTTGTGGTACTAAATGGTGAGTTTTAAAAGAAAATCACCTTCTGTGGTTGTCAATGATGCCTTTTTGCGGTAACATTTTCAGTATATGACATAGTGTGTGTGGTAGGGCTGTCAAAACGAACTTCGCTATTCGAATATAATTCGAATTTTTAAAAAAGGAGAACATTCGAGTGCGGCAACTAACGTTCAAACTTTTTTTTTGCAAATTTTATTGACAAGTCAAGAATTACATTTAACTTTTGCCTAGCAACGACGCAAATCAAAGTCAACGTCGTGCATCGTGACGTTCGGCATTGTATGCTTACAAGATGGCGGGGAGCAGCGCGCGAGCAGACAGAGAGCTGGAAAGCATAACTCCTAAAAACTTAAAAAGCACCGTGTGGAAACATTTTGGATTTCCATCGAGAAACGGGAAGACTACATCCAGAGCAACCGTCATTTGCAAATTATGCTGTAAGTCGTTAAGGTATAGTTACCACTCGACTACGAGCAACATGAGCGCACACCTCCATTCAGTGCATTACTCGGAGTACGCAGAACAGTTAGCGGCTGAGGAAGAGCCACGGTCAAAGAATTGTCTTTTTGAGACTTAAAATAGCAGTGTGTGTGTGTATTTGAATGATTGAACATCAGCTTCTTCATTAAACATCATTGCTTGAATATTTCTGGCGTTATATCTTACCTATTTATATAAGTTTTGTATTGATTTGGTAAAACTTGTTGCAAATGTTACATAACAGATTTGGTTGACGCGCCCTCTAGTGGACGCGGGACGTAGGCCTAATAATAAGATGGTATCGGTGTATATAATGATATAATTAAAAAAAAAAAAAAAACATTAAAATATTCATTAAATATAAACATTAAAATATTCGAATATTATTCGAATATTCAACATAAGAAGCATTAGAAATTCGAATATGATTTGAGGGGAGGATTGACAGCCCTGGGTGTCTACTTTGTACAACATTCTGGTTATAATATAATTTAGGAGAATAGATTGCTTTTGTTTTGGCCAATCAGATTTAAATCGTCACTGTAGAACTACACTCATTAATAACCCCTTCTGAAGCCAGGCCCAGTTTACAAGAGGAAGCTTGCGGGTAAAAACGAAAATATTTTATCGGAAGTGCCTTTCGTTTAGACTGTGACAGCGTTTTTGGGGCTTAAAAACGCAAAAATCTGAAACCAACCTCCAGAGTGGAAAAGTTAAATATGCTCCGCCGTAGCGTTTCCGTCTACACTGCCAAGGCGCGAAACTCTGCTCAGATCTATGCAGTGGCGTTTCTACATGTAAAAAACAGGTGGGGCTAGGCTCAGTGGTGACTGGTCATTAGGGGCAAGTGGGGCTCGGCCCCACCTACTCTCACAAGAAAAAAATAAAATAAATATATATATATATAATATATAATTATAATTACATAATAATAATAATTTTATATATATATATATATATATATATATATATATATATATATATATATATCTTTAAATAATCTCTCCAGAAAGGGGTAGCGGGTTGCCACAGTACAGATAGTATTACTGAACAGAGAAGGATCAGTAATTATGTTTTGGTTTTCGTGGCGCAGATAAGAGCAGGAAGATTCTACGCATGCGCTCAGACATGACGGTGTTGTGTGATAGTGTGTCACAGCACCACCTAGCCGCCTGACATGCATACCCAATCGAATTCCACACACTTTTGCTTCACCGTATGCACGCAGATTTTCTTCTGTTCAGATCGTCATCATATAAACGTATTCTCAGCCACCCAGCAAGTTAGTTTTCTTCCGTGCACTATCTCTAACAAAACCTTTAGGGTTTTCTATCTCCAGTCCAGGCTCTGTGCAGAAGTTCCGCTATAACATGCTAGGACTGTTGGATTCCAGATTAGGCCCAGGGTGTTTCATTATTTGATAAGCTTGGGAAGACGTTGGGCTGACATTGGGAGAGAATGTGGAGTGATGACACACACACGCACGCACACCTCTCCCAAGAAGTGTTTCCATAAAGTTTTCCAGTGATGGCTCACTCTATTCTGAACACCACCGCTCAGTTGGAACTTTCCCCCTGCTCCAAGTTCTGAACCTTGTTGGATTCTGAATCTGCACCAGACTACTGCTTTCTGTTTGTGAACCTTAGTGACATCATACGTCAGAGGAATAATTGACCCCACTCCAAAACTGTCAGAAACACTAGAGCACTGATTGAAGCTAGGAGCCGCGGCCACCAGACTACAGTAGACTCTTCACCGAGGCCCCAACACACGAGGATGATGTTTGTTTCTCCGTAGGCAACAGTGGAGTGGGTCATCCACGGGGTCTGCTTGTTAATAAAGTTGCACATTATTTCAATGTATGCTGTAGTTGAGGTGGTCCAAAGGCCTGGGACTGTCGTTTGTTGTTTTTTTCAAAATAATGTTATCTGATTAAACGTTTATTTTTTAATATATTTATTTAGTTATTGAAGAGATTTAATACAATTTGTACATAATATAGCTAGTGTTTTATTAAAACATGGTCTTCCTTTACTGCTTTGAGCAAAATAGAAATATGTAAAGGCTATACATATTAAACGTTCGTACACATTTTGGTAGATAATAACGTCCTATTTCTTTGCATCCTAAAATCTGCATCGATTCGGAGCCTGAAAGGTATATCAATCAGGCCCTACTTGTTAGTTCAGTCTCTTAGTTACTTTTCTCTTGTGTTGTTGGTTTATACTTCATGACATCTCCTTGTGTTGTTGGTTAATATTATATGACCTCTCCTTGTGTTTTTCAGGTAGTGCCAAACGACAGGGGGGGCATGATGGAGTCAGCCCTGACAGCTAGAGACCGAGTGGGGGTCCAGGACTTTGTCCTGCTGGAGAACTACACCAGCGAGGCGGCCTTCATAGAGAACCTGCGCAAACGCTTCAAGGAGAACCTCATATACGTGAGTCTTGTGGTCAGGGTGTGAATGGGTGTGGTTAGGGTGGGCGTGGTCGTGGTTAGGTTAGGAGTGAGCTTGGTTAGGGTAGGAGTGGGCGTGGTTATGCTGAGTGGATCTGGTCATGCATTTGGGCGTGGTCAGGGTATGAGTGGGCGTGGTTATGGTGTGTGGGCGTGGTCAGGGTATAAGAGGATCTGGTTATGGTGTGTGGGTGTAAGTTGGTGTGGTTATGGTGTGTGGGCGTGGTTTGGATGAAAATGGATGTGGCTAGGATGAAAGTGGGTGTGCTTCGGGTCTGAGTAGGAATAGTCTATAAAATCAGAATTTAGATTATTAATTAAAGACTGTGTTCTCTACTGACCCTGACCCTGAGGACAGTGGGGTACGGGGTACTGACCCTGCTCTCTTCCTCAGACCTACATCAGCTCTGTGTTGGTGTCGGTGAACCCCTACAAGGACCTGGAGATCTACACCAAGAACCACATGGAGCGGTACCGCGGGGTCAACTTCTATGAGGTCTCACCCCACATGTGAGTCTCAACCCCTCTCCCTTCCACCCGTCTACCCCTCCACCCATCTCCCCTCCACCCGTCTCCCCCTCCACCCGTCTCCCCCTCCACCCATCTCCCCTCCACCTGTCTCCCCCTCCACCCGTCTCCCCCTCCACCCATCTCCCCTCCACCCGTCTCCTCCTCTCCCTCTCCACCCATCTGCTCCACCTGTCTCCCCTCCACCCTTCTCCCCTCCAGCCGTCTCCCCATCCACCCCTCTCCCTGCTCCACCAGTCTCCCCTCCACCCGTGTCCCTCCAACCGTCTCCCTCTCCACCCATGTCCCCTACACCCGTCTTCCCTCCACCCGTCTCCCCCTCTCCCACTCCATCCGCCTGCTCCACCCGTCTCCCCTCCACCCTTTCCCTTCCACCCCTCTCCCCTCCAGCCGTCTCCCTCGCCACCCGTCTCCCCTCCACCCGTCTTCCTCTCGAACCTGTCTCCCCTCCACCCCTCTCACTGTTCACCCGTCTCTCCCTCCATCCCCCTCCCCCTCCACCCATCTCCACTCAACCCGTCTCCCTTCAACCCGTCTCCCCTCCACCCCTCACCCCTCCACCCGTCTCCTCCAGCCGTCTCTCCCTCCACCTGTCTCCTCCTCCACCCCTCTCCCCTCCATCCGTCTCCCCTCCAGCCGTGTCCCTCTCCACCCATCCCCTCTCCACCCCTCTTCCCCTCCACCCATCTCCCCTCCACCCGTCTGCTCCACTAGTCTCTCCCTCCATCTGTCTCCCCCTTCCCGTCTCCCCTCCACCTGTCTCCCCTCCACCCGTCTCCCGGCCACCCGTTTCTCCCTCCACCGTCCCTCCCTGCCACCCGGCTCTCCCTCCACCCATCTCCCCCGCCACCTGTCTTTGGACTAAGGATGAGGCATTTCCACCCTGATCTCACTCTCTGGTTTGGGGACACACAAGTGTGTGTGTGTGTTTGTGTGTGTGTGTGTATGTGAGTACTTTCCAATAAGACTCTTCCCACTATAGTCAACGAGTATTGAAATATTGTGTGTGTCTTTACAGGAGTTGTAAATGGCATCTGGCAACTAGCCTAATGTTTGGCTGTAAAACTGTTTGTGTGATTCACAACACGTATCTCTCTCTCTCTTCTCTTCTTCTCTCGCTCTCTCTCTCTCTATCTCTTTCTCTCTGTTTGTGTGTTGCCTGATGGTACACACTTGTACACAACACACAACACTTGTTCTCCCTTTACTATAAGAACGAGAGATAGGGGTATTCCTCTGACCTTGACGTGACCCTCACACACACAAGACACTCATTCCACGGCTGACCCTGGTGTCTTCAGCGCCGGTTGCTTCAAGTCAAAGCTGAAGTAACATGGAGCATTCTGCATTCTGTGATGTCTGGTCCTAAAGGGCTTTGTTTGTATTTCATACAAGTGTGGATTTCATCCACACGTGTATTTCATACACAAGTGGAATACCTTCCAAGAATGAGGGCTGTTATTTAGTTTGGTTTATTATTTGTTTTCTTAGATAAGGAGGTTAGCTTCAATGAATAATGTTGTGATGAACCCCCTGGAGGTTGAGATGTGGAGATCGGCTTCCTTTGCATGTTTCCATAAACCTCATTTTAACTGGACTAGAGTTTTCTCAACCTCTAGTTATAATTAACAGGGGTAATTGTTCAATGGAAAGTGTAGTATACTATACATGCAAATCAATTATTAAATAGCTTTTACTGTTATTCAGGGATGAAAAGTGCATTGACATTTTAAAATGCAAGGCAACTACTATTGGTTGGTTGAAAATAATAATCATCATTGAGATTAAACATCTCTTCCAGTTTCCTGGCCAAAACAGGCAGCAGTAGCTTACAGCCACACATAGCATACACACAAAACATAAGAAAACTAAAACAGTCTGCAGGGGGGAAGGGGGATATCAATATCGCAAGACATTTCGGGAGGCTCAAGGAGGGAAGTAATATTAAGTTTGAGCAACAAAGTGTAGGCTTGTGGTGGACTCTTTAGGCATAATTCATCATACTGTGTTATTGACATGTGTTTTCGTAGCGTTATAGGGACACTTACTCTTTAAGATCACATCACTTGTGTGTTGATATGCCAATCGGCGCAGTGTTTGAATTGAACGTTTTTTATGACAAAATGAACGACCTTGTTGAGGTGAGAAATTGTCTATTCCCTTCTTTTATCGTTTGGCAGTATGGTAAGAGTTCGTCCATCGGTTGTCTGACCAACCCGATGTGATCCTAGGGCGATGTCTTGGACGTAAGTCATACCGTCCAGTAGGGTCTAGGTCGCGTCAGACACCATCACAGTTGAGTGGTGTACAGAGTCACAGTCAAGGGGCAACGAGTCAGCAACACCAGGTGTGTCATAGCTCATGTCAGCAGCAGGGAGGTCATCCTGGGTGTCGTTGTATTCATTGTCTAAGACCTCAGGGTCGTTTTGCACTGCCGTCACCGGGTCGGTGTGCCTGCCAGTAGAAGGTGAGTCCCAAGTGTGGAAAGGTTGCATGTTCACAACATGAAAAACTCCAGCATCCACGCCCGTGTCCAGCCTACTCAGCCTGTAGTTGACGTCCCCCAGCTTTTTGACTCATTGACACATTGGGCCCTATCTTGCATCCGGCGCAAGTGACTTAGTCACTGGCGCATGTGTCGTTGCTAGTTTACAACTGGCGCAGAGCGTTCTTTTCCCACCACCGCCACTCGCCGGTAAATTAGGGATTGATCATGCGCCTCAAGGGGCGGTTCGGCGGAAGGAGGAGGCGTGTTCTGGCGCAAACGGTATTTTGCCGTTTCTGAATACCATTGCGCTACTGACCAGGAAATACCTGGTTTAAAGTCAGTGGCGCGTTGTTCAGATGCTATTTTAAGGGCGCATGCATACATGCGCATGCGATGCATACGGATTGCTTGTGCACCTCGCGCATACACTTTGCTTCTCCCATCTACCTAGCCGCACATTCTAGGTAAATTATTTGGGAAAGAACAGCTGATGCTGCGGTAATAAGTTGTACTTTTAAATCAATACATCTGCAAACACCGTACAGCAAACACATATTTTCTTGACAGATACATCGTGTAGGCCTACATGCCCATAACTTTTAGGATTGATGAGTATTTGATCGTGAAAAACATTGTTTTACCGCGAGTGAGTGTTAAAAATAATTAATGAATGCGGGCGCGCGTGTGTGCTCGGTTTAAACACACGCAAACTAAACACGTAACGCATAATACAATCAATGGCGATGTCTATTACCGCGGGGACACATGCATATTAGGATAGCATACAATACTGATAAGAAACAATGTTTATAATGTATTGCGTATATCATTAAATAGAACCACAGTTACCGCATATCATATGTTATATCATATACGTTTTCTTTGCCGAAATTTATTTGAGGACTCTGTATTTCTGAAGTTCTGGAAGAAAACCCCTTATTCCATGTGTGAATTAGGCCATATTATTTGGCAATAAACTGAGCCATTTGCAGTTTGAAATTCATGTGCATCTGTCTCATCGGAGACTGCAGACGCGCTGTCAAAATATCCACTCGTCCGATTCAAATGCGCTCATGGCTCTTAAAGGGGATGGGAGCTGGCACTCTCATTGGTTTGTTGGACGTTACGCCCAAACAACATCTACGGATAACTAGGCTGCTTCAGACCAACCCTTTTGACACTTGCGCCGCGACGCAAGTGTCATTTATCCGCCTGTAAAATAGCGATAGCGCCGTATAATCGCCCACAAAGCTACTTGCGCTTTGCGCTTCCCACTTGCGTTTCAGACCGTTAAAATAGGGCCCATAATGGGCCTGTGAACAGGGGTGCTAGTTTTGCTGTAAAGTTGGACTGCGCATCAGATCTAGGGTGTTTCTTTGATCTGACAAGGTCACCTACAGCAAAGGTAGCCGGACGGCGTCTCAAGTCATAGTAGTGTTTTTGTCTGTTGTGACTGTCGTCGAGTGCTGCTCTTGCATGGTTGTGAGCTTCCTGGAGGGAGGCTCTAAGAGTCTCTGGGTAAGGCACACTGGGTTCGTCCACGCCGTCACAGGAAGGTTGTGTAATGAGGTCAAGCGGGATATCCAGCTCCCGACCATACAGCATCATGGAGGGACTAAGTCCTGTGCTCTCATGGGGGGCTGTACGCAGTGCAAAGCAGATTTGGGACAGAAACTTATCCCACGACGTGTGCTTGTCCTCAACGAAGGCACGTATGGCAGTTTTGAGTGTTCTGTTCACCCGTTCTGTTGCGTTGGTTTGAGGGTGGTAAGCAGTGGTGAGCCTGTGCACCGAGGCAAGGGTCGAAGAGACATTTTCGAACAACTCACTCACAAAGGGCGAACCTCGGTCAGAGATAAGGTAGGTTGGGGCACCGTGTCTGGCAAACACTTCACTGACAAACTTCCCAGCCGCCACTTGAGCTGTCGCTTCTCTGACTGCACACACCTCAATCCACCTGGAGAAATAGTCAACAAAGACTAGTAGGTACGCTGATGGCGTGCGGGGCAGTGGACCCACATAATCCACTCCTGGGTACTCCCAGGGTCTCTGAGGCAAGATAGGGACCATGAGGCCAGCCGGTTTCCTCTGGCATGGCTGGCTGAGATGGTGAGTTGACAGATTGAGCACGAAGTAACATACCGCTTGACGTCTGCTGCCATTTTGGGCCAAAAAAACCTGAACCCTAGCCTAGTGTCCTTCCTGGTGAGAGCGTGGAAGGGCTCAGCATGACGTGCATAGTCCTCGACAAAACAACGATAATATCCAGTATGTCTTTCATTTTTCACAGAGGATGGGGTTTTGAACTCCACCACCGCTCTGATTTTGTCCATGTCTGGTTTAATGCCTGTGGCTGTGATCCGGTAGCCGAGGAAAGTGAACTCACTCAGGCAGAACTGACATTTCTTGAGCTTCAAAGACAGACCAGCAGTTCTCAGTCTGTTCAGTACTTCCTCTAGATCAGCTATATGCAACTCAAAGGTTGGGGAAGCAACAACAATGTCATCCAAATATACAGCACAATTTTTTTAGACAAGGCACATTGTGCATTAGCTTCTGAAATGTGGCAGGTGCGTTGCAGTCCAAAGGGGAGCACACGGAACTGGAAGAGACCACAGTGTGATATGAAGGCGGTTTTTGGTCGTGATTCTTCTGCAACTGCCACCTGCCAGTATCCACGAGCCAAGTCCAGTGTTGTGATGAACTTCCCTCTCGCCAGAAAGTCAAGCGACTCATCTATATGTGGAAGGGGATAAGAGTCCTTTTCTGTGACTTGGTTCAAGCCTCTAAAGTCCACACAGAACCTAGGGTCAGAACCGGGTCTGGTTACGATCACGACTGGGGCAGACCATGGGCTAGTAGAAGGCTCATTGATGCCGTCTTGCAGCATCCGTTGTACTTGCTCCTCGATGATTAGTTTTTTTTCTGGGGAGGTGCGATATGGAGGAAGGTTTAAAGGTTTTGCATCTCCTGTATCGATCGTGTGCTCAGTCAAGGAAGTGCGTCCGATATGACCATCACACATGTCGTAAAACTGTGTGAGGAGCCTGAAAATGTCCACTCCCTGCTCCTCCTCCAGGCTTGCCTCAGCAACTTTAGCCATGAGGGTGGACTGCAGGGTGTCTAGGGACATGACGGTTCCTCCTTCAATGGGTGTTTCGAGAGAACAGTCATCATCCACATCCGCCATAGGACAAGGGACGTCATCCATGAAAACAGATCTGGAGGGGATATGGACGGTTATTGAGGCTCTGATCATAAAATCCATTCCCAGTAGGGATGGGCAAAATTATTATTTTCCAGGATTCAGTTCTTTCAGTTCAGTTCACTTTAACGATTTGTTCGTTTGATTCGTTCGTTTTGATTCATTCGTTACGTCAGATTACGTCATTTGACAGGGAATCTCACAGGTGTCTGCCCCACCTCCCCCCCGCGTGAGACGGCCCTGAGCATAATTTAAACGACTTCTAAGCTCTACCCTCCGTGAAAATCCACAAGATATGGTATATTGTATAGCCAAACGTCCCACCAATGTTTATACCACCTGCTTACTCTCTATATGTCATTCATGGTTTTATATTTATAATTTTTTTTACTTTACATTTAATTCTTCATTATTCAGGCATTACAGAACCTTCATGGTCATAAATAAAAAATACGAACTGCAGTTACATTTCTTTGTTTGTTCTTGAATTGACGTAGAATGGAGCAAAGACTCCTGGGATCGGGAAATGCGTTTGTCCAATAAACAGATGGAGGGCAAGTCTATAGAGAAAGCGCGCAAATTCGACGGTACCACCTTGTTTACCCAGGTGCCATGGCAACACCATTGCTACCTCTCATTGGCTGAATCTTTGAGAACGTTGCAGACTCAATCAATATAAGATCGCGGGGAGACGAAGCTCTGTTGGTTTGTATATTTTATTTACGTGACCATATTTTTGTTTTATGTTAAAAAAAAAAGAATCAAAGAACCAGTTCTCTTGTATTTGGGGAACCAGTTCTTGTCGTTCACCTTCGGGATTCATTCGTTGTGAACGAATCGGTCGCGACCGACACATCCCTAATTCCCAGGATGAAAGGGGTTGTCAGGTTTTGGATTATTGCAAAACGCTGGTAAAAGCTCTTGTTCATGAAGCCAATAGATAGCCAAGTGACACCATCAGGGGTGCAGGGAGCTTTGTCCGCGAGGCTCACAGGTGGGCCCGTCCACTGATGCATTTTGTTGAGATAGGTGTTATGGCCTCGGACAAGGTCTGCTCTTACAGCTGAAAGCGAAGCACCTGTGTCCAAAGTGGCCTCCAATGACACAGAGAAAAATTGACTTTGGCCCTCAGCGGTGTGTTCCAGGGAGCCATAGACTCAATGTGGCCCAGAACACGTTCTTCTTGAAGGGGCGTTGTAGGTGGGTGAGGCTCACTTAGCGTCTGGAGGGAGGATTGCCTCGATGAAAAGTCCTCCCTCCCCTGAAGTTTCCCGACTGCCTGGGGGAAAATGGAGAGTCGGCTGACCTGCCATCCATTTCAGTCCTCGGATCACCATCGTTATGATCAGTCACCGGGGGGGAGGGGGCAGGCCTCACCTGAGATTGGGTGGAGGTGGATGACATGTGGGTCTCAGCGTTGCAGCTCGGGCAAGTGCATGATGTGAATCCGGGCCGAGAGCATCTAGAGCAGTAGGGCTCATTGTTTCGGTTCTCCCTGAAAGGTGTAGGAGGATTCTGCTGGCTCCTCGGCCCGAGGTCCATATGGAGCTTGTGAGCTCGCAGCAACAAGTGTGCCGTATAGGGATACCCTATATTTCTCTCTCTACCTGTTCCGGCTGCGCTGGTGGGGTCTTTAGTTTTTTTAATTCACTCAACATATGTGGGGAGGGGCTCATCCTGTGCCTGGAAGCGGTCTAGAATGCCCCTCAGGACACGTTCCTGATTGTCAGTTGGCAGAAAAACTGTTCTAAAGAGCTGGCTGAACTGTGACTAAGTGACGACATGTGAACTGAGAGCTTCAAACCATTTTTTGGGTTCTTTTCCGAGGAAGTAAGGCAGTTCATTCAGTATCTGAGCATCAGTCAGATTTAATGAGGTTCTGTACGTTTTCACTGCCCATTACCATTCCTCAGGGTTAACTTTAGCATCTCCAGTGAACACAGGGGGCTCCAGCTTAGCTTGATACAATGCAGAAGCAATCATCCTTGACGTGGTGCTGAGGTCAAGCGAACGTGGCTCTAAGAATGAGTGAGTGAGAATGAGTGTCTAGCCGGAGCTCCAGAGTGGAATAATGTATCCTGAGGTATGGGCTTCTCAATAGACGGGTAGGAGCGTGTGGCGTAGAGGTGGCCAGGGCAGTCGGTCTCACTACATAGGCTGCAGAAACACCATTGTCTTTTTTTCTGGTCGATCCCAGTGCGTCAGTATGCTGCGCTGCAGGCTCAGGGAGTCATTTAAACATTCCCGCAGTCTCTCAACTTCTGCCTCTAGGTCCTGGACCTTTCCTTCAAGGCCTTCAGTTGCATGAGTAGGAATAATATTATTTGTGAGAGATCGATGTCTATGTCAATGTCGGAGTCACACTCATCAAGCTGAATGTCTGGGTGGGAAGCCATCATGCTTCTACACTTTATATTGTACACCTTAAAGTTACTACAACAGTGTTGTTTAAGAGCAGAAGAAAATTAACTGTCCACAGAGTGCAGTTGAATAATAATCAACCCTTAAAGCTTCACCTAGCACTGTGTGTACATGATTTTCATTAGCAGTATACAGAGAAAAATACCACAGAGAAATGCATTGCAATGCAATGCAATGTGCGAAAAATAAAAAATAAAATTGACTCAAATGACAGATAGAAAGACACAATAATCAATACCATGAATCAACGCAAAATAACTGTATACTCAGGCATGCAAACTAGTCACCTTTCGGCGAAATTCGCCGTTTTGAAGACAAAATTGACCACTTGTGTGATTCGTGGAGATCCGTTGAGAAAACATTTTGGGGGGGGGGGGGGGGGGTCCTTGTAGCGCCTGCTAATACATTCTCAATGGAGAGGCGAGCGGACAGAGAGGAGGCGCAGCATTCTGTCAGGCGGCACGACAAGTGGGCGCACTCCCGTGGAACTGTCGCTTCCGTGCTCGTCGAACGCATGTGCGCGCTCGTGAAGCCGCGTGGCCAACCGACAGCGCGAGCGGAAAGTCGCCTACCATCTGAAACGGCCAAGCGTGAGCCCAGCGGAGCCTTTAAATGCCTCGTTTCCACCGAGCGTTTCCACCGCCGACAGTACCCTCATGGTAGGCCGGATGTCGATCGCCGCGGCAGCTACGTAAACATCCCGAAGGTGAACGACGAGAACTGATTCCCAAAACAAACATAACAAAAATATGGTCACGTAAATAAAATATACAAACGAACAGAGCTTCGTCTCCCCGCGACCTTATATTATCTAAAACGTTCTCATCGATTCAGCCAATGGGAGTGAAGGGTAAACAAATGATAAGACAGCACCACTGTAGGCTTCAATATCATGCAAGCACTTTGTTTTCTTTTTATTTTGTTCTACATCACAATTGCATGCTTTAATAAAGTATTGTCTTCTTTAATAGGTCCATGCTCCACCTCCTTGTTCGCCCAAGATAACGTTTTACGCGACACGTCCATTGTCCAGAATAATACCTCGCGGTTTGTTTTTATTCCCATGTCACGCCCACTTTTGGCAGTGGAAACGCGAACCGTGCCGCAACTTTGCGAACCGAACCGAACGCACCCTCAGGTGGAAACGCGCCGAAAGAGAATTTTTCAGCGGGGTCACCAGTTGTGTTGATACATACTAGTCAATATAGGTGAGAGAAGTCGCTGTATTGCAGCATGCAAAACAGCGAAAGCGGGCCCTTGAGACACTGGTCCAGGCCAAGAAGAAAAATAAATAATGGCATACTCCTATTGCCCTGTCCTCCCACCTCTTTTTATTCTTCTCAATATTCTTTCTTAATTTTGTAATAAATTATGTACCTATTGGGGCTGCCCTTGCACATTATAAATTAATGCTTTGTTCGTAATTGTGCGCAGTCCTGTAATTTTTTTTTAGCTTGTGACTAACCCTAATACATTAAAAAATGTAAAAGAAAACTCCCCGGAGTATAAACCTGGAACCCTATAGTGGGTCTGTGTTTTTCTCAGCTCACGCATCATTCTCACCTTTTTCACCCCGAGCCAGTTTGCATGCCTGTATACTACTATCATTGGGTGAAAATAACCGTCTCTAACATGCAAGGAGATACTTTTTTTTTTTTTCAGTCCAGTCCATCTGCGAAAAAGAAAAATAATCCTCAATCCGTGGAAAAATAAACTTGGTGTCCCTTAATCCACAGCGAAAGGTGTTTGAAAAGTACTCTTCTCTAGACTGAACATGAAGTTTTTCTTGACGATCTTAGCGTTCCGCTAATTCCCGAGGAAAGCGAAAGAGAATGCACAAATCCAAGGCTGTAAACGCACGGTGCTCACGCGACTCCAACGTTAACCACACAGCAGCAGTTAGCTTCGGGAGGTTAGCCTTCGTAACAGCACGGCCACATCCGGGGAAACTGCAGTAAATCCACTCACACAGCTCCCAAGGTGGAGAAAGCAGTCCGGTCCGAGCTTGTGAAGAGAGGTCCAGAGTTTATTCGTTCGGGCGCCAGTGCGATGGTGTAGGTCAGGGTTAGCATGAAGGAGGCAACATGTGAGATTCTCCTCACGGTACTTTTATTATGCTATAAGCTTCTGACCATACCACGCCAGGTCTCCACGGCACTATATATATTTACCATACGTTTGGAAAGTCTGGGATTCCTGCCTACAACAAATCAGTTACTAAATGACATATAATAAAAAGGGAGACTTTGTTCGTATACTGCTGTTTATTCTAGCCGAGCGGAAGAAGCCACACTTCTTCACTCATCGTTATCTCATATAACCCAACAAAAGAAGGAGGCGCAACCTAGTGGTGCTACATATTATAAACCTGACTGTTACAGTGTGTGTGTGTGCGTGCGTGCGTGCATGCAGTCAGTCAGCACCCGCCGTGGTGTGTGTGTTGTGTCAAGTGTTGGTTGGCTGCTTTTTTAGGTGCGCACTACTGACCTCTCTCCAGCATAAGGCCTTTCTACACTGCCAAGCCGGTTCGGTCGAAGCTTGGCATGCCCGGCGATTTCACTATCTTATCGCAAGTTTCCTGTGTAAAACCGAGGGGTGAAATCCCCCGTTCGTCACGGCGCGGGCTTTCTTGGTTCACTGGAGAAGGCGGGGCTGCGCACAGAGTCTAGACCTCTTTAGAATAATTTGCATATTCCCGAATGTCTTTATTTTTTTATGAATGATGACACCTGCATGCAAGAATGAGTTCTGAGTGTAGCCTATAAACGCGATTATTTACAAGTGCAAAAACGCCAACATATTCTTTATTTTGCTTACCACTTGTTTTTTATCCTGACAAAAGCCTCGTAAGGACAGTTCCTCTGCGTCTCTCTCGTAGATCTTTCAACGTCTTTGTTTAATACGACTGCATCACCTTCTCTCACATGATCAGCAGCTCGCGGATTTCACTTTCTCTCCAGTTGGAACTGCTCATGATAGTATCGCTGCGTTGTCTCGGTGGAAACAGTGCAGCAATACTGTTTCTTTACTCCCCCCCCCCCCCCCCCCCCCCCCCCCCGTGCAGAGAAAAAGGTGTGCCTAAGACGGCATATACGCTGCCAAATATGCAGACAGTAAAGGAGGAGCGGCTTTACGTGTGGCCTTTGCCTTATGAGACCCTTTATACACACTTTTAGCTGGCAGACTCTGCTGGAGAACCAGGCTGACAACTACACAACTTTTTCACTTTATCTTCATATTTAGGGTTAAGACTAAGAGTTATTGGGGGACAAGATCAGCAAATAAAGTCATTCAAATACCAACGGGATGTCCCCCACTGAGGAATAAGGTGGATAGACAGAACGTCTTACCTGAGAGAGTTTGTCGCTGCCGTTGTCTTGACGTGCGGTGTGTGCGCGTGTGTATGTGTCGCTGCCTTTGTCTTGATGTACGGTGTGGCGCGTGTGTGTGTGTGTGTGTGTGTGTGCGTTTCCGTGTATGTTTGTGCGTGTGTGCGTTGTGTGTATGCGGTGTGTAGGTGCGTTTGTCGATGGCGGAGCCGTTATGTTTAAGGGCAAGTGTCGCTGCGGTATGTCCGCGACGCGTGCGTGTGTGTTCTAACATGCGCGCGTGTCAATGGCGGAGCCTTTATGTTTAAAACATAATTGGCCCTATTTTAACGGTCTGAAACGCAAGTGGGAAGCGCAAAGCGCAAGTAGCTTTGTGGGCGGTTCTACGGCGCTATCGCTATTTTACAGGCGGATAAATGACAGTTGCGCCGCGGCGCAAGTGTCAAAAGGGTTGGTCTGAAGCAGCCTAATTACCCGTAGGTGTGGTTTGGGCGTAACGTGCAATGAACCAATCAGAGCGTTTTCTCGCATCCCCTTTAAGAGCGATCGCCGCTTGTTCCATGGCGGATTGCTATTATGATGGCGGATTTACCAGGCGCACGCCAAGAAAGGTTCATAACAGATGATGTCCAAAGGAGGGAGAAAATAATTTATTTTTCGGCTAAATCTCCTTCAAATCTTTGCAACTTTTCATTTTTCGTTTTGTATTATTTTTTTCCTTTACGCCTACGAACATTTGGACAAGTCGAATAAAAAATGTCTCAAGGACATACTATACTTTCCGATGTTTTGGGCTCACTTTCTCTGAATCACAAGGTTATGAATGCATTAGGGATGGGCAAAATGATTCTTTTCCGGGAACTAGTTCTTTCAGTTCAGTTCACTATAATGATTCGTTTATTTGATTCGGTCGTTTTGATTCGTTCGTTACGTCAGATTACATCTTAAAAAAGAAAAAAAAAAAAAAAAAACTTTTTAATTGGTCATGGGTCCGGATAGGATCGTCAAGACCGCAGTCCGCCGTTTGGAGATGCCTGCTATTTAGTATATCAAACGTCCCACCAATAATTATACCACTTGCTTACTCTCTATATTTCATTCATGGTTTTACATTTATAATTTTATTTTACTTTACATTTGATTATTCATTGTTCAGGCATTACAGAACTTGCATGGTCATAAATAAAAAATACGAACTGCAGTTTAATTTCTTTGTTTGTTCTTAAATTGACGTAGAATGGAGCAAAGACTCCTGGGATTGGGAAATGCGTTTATCCAATAAACAGATGGAGGTCAAGTCTATTTTCAAAAAAATGTAGGGGGATATATGAGTGGCCCCACGTCGAATGGTATGACCCAAGATACGTCAGACAGAGAAAGCGCGCATATTTGACGGTACCGCCTTGTCATTGGTTTACCCAGGTGCCATTCCAACACCATTGCTACCTCTCATTGGCTGAATCTTTGAGAACGTTGTAGACTCAATCAATATAAGTCGCGGGGAGACGGAGCTCTATTCGTTCGTATATTTTATTTACGTGACCATATGTTTGGTTTATGTTAAAAAAAAAGAATCAAAGAACCAGTTCTTCTTGTTTTGGGGAACCAGTTCTTGTCATTCACGTTCGGGATTCGTTCGTTGTAACGAATCAGTCGCGACCGACGCATCCCTAGAATGCATGGTAATAATTGTACAATGTAGCTAAACAATAGAGCGGAGATGTCATTAGTTTGCTTACCTCACTATACACGATGCAGCTCCTCTGACAGATGAGCTCTCCTCTCCCGTGCTGCTGCTGGGCATTTGGACGTAATGGCATCGGCACATGCAGTTCAGCATCACGTCTCCTTAAGTCCTCTAATCTATCCTCATTAATGTCATCGACACATCCATGATTCATGGCAATGTTGTGTAAAACACAACATGCCACAAAGAATGCTGCGACTTTTTGAGGACCATACTGTAAAGTACCACCTGACCTATCCAAACACCTGAAGCGCATTTTCAGTATTCCGAATGTACGTTCAATTACATTGCGTGTTTGTGTGTGTTTCCTGTTGAATACAATTTTGCGCACTGTTGCTGGCATAAGAAATGGGGTCATGAGCCATGTCTTCAACGGATAGTCGTTGTCCCCTAACAGCCACCCATCCAAGGGAGGATTCCCCTCAAATATGGCAGGAATGGTCGAGTTTGCCAATATGAAAGAGTCATGGCTTGAGCCAGGGCAATTAGCAAAGACATGATTTATTCTACAATTAGCATCAGAAATGACATGGATATTAATCGAATGAGTTCCGTTCCGGTTTATGTATATGAGTGCGTTTACTGATGGGGCACGTAGTTGCACATGGGTGCAGTCTATAGCACCAAGGACGCCAGGGAACCCATACTTGGTCCAAAACTCCTGCTTTGTTCTTTCCTGGCTGTCAGGTGTAACGGGGAATTTGATGTATTCCCCAGCATGTCGGACTAGACCTGACGTAACTCAGTGGAGGCTTCTCCATTGAGGAGAGGGAGGAAGATCCTCTTTAACATTGTTGAGAATAAAAAATGTAGATTGCCCAGACTACTGTAATGAATTAATGCCCTTAAATATGACTACTTTAATGCCTTTGAATATATAATGTTCGTTTCCCTGGGTAAAGGGACATTAGCACCCCCTATCGACTTTTGACAATTTCTTCAGGGAGGAAAGTCCTCCCTCAGCAGCTTCCGTTGACTCCCATTCATTTCCCAGAAAGTACTGGCGGCCGGTGAATAACATGAGTTTCAATGGGAGAAAGGAGGAAAGTCCTCCTCTGAGTGGGTGTGACCTTACAGGCGTCTGATTCGCGCAAAAATCTAGTCGCGCTGCGCTATGAACCACTTCCGATAACATATTTTGTCGTTTTCACCCGCAAGCGTCCTCGTGTAAACAGGGCCTAAGAGACGCAAAGCAGGTGAAATCATCTGAAGGATAACGAGATTCTAAAATTTGCGAATAAAGTGTACAATGGAAACATTGGAAACAGAGGACATTGTTCATGTTTAATTACACAAAGCATTCCATTCATTGAGTTACAGTGCTAAGTTAGCGACCAAAGAAAAAGGTAGACCACTTCGCAAAATCGAGATCACCAAAAGTAATGGCAACGTCAGTGTTGTGGGTGCTACATGGTTTGCTAGGTACTCATGGCTTACTGGTAGCATTACTAGCAATCGACTGTATTGCTGGCCCTGCTTGCTAATGAATAATGGCAAATCTCAGCCTCCGTTGACTCCCATTCATTTCCCAGAAAGTACTGGCGGCCGGTGAATAACATGGGTTTCAATGGGAGAGAGGAGGAAAGTCCTCCTCTGAGTGGGTGTGACCTTACAGGCGTCTGATTCGCGCAAAAATCTAGTCGCGCTGCGCTATGAACCAATCAGCAGGATCCCTGGCTGGTGAGCAGTGTTGCCAGATTGGGCAGATTTCCCACCCAATTGGGCTACTTTTAACCACTTTAGGCCGGGAAAATTATCATTGGGCGGGAAATTGACCCAATCTGGCAACGCTGTCGATAACAAACAAACCCGCTCTGCCTGCATTTGCCGCTCAGTCTAAGGCTACGTTTACACGATGACGATCTGAACAGAAGACGCAAAAGCGGCGTTGCGTCTTCACTTTTTATTCCGCGTTTAGACAAGCGTTTTCGGGAGGAAATCTGCGTGCATACGGTGACGCAAAAGTGTGTGGAATTCGATTGGGTATGCATGCCAGGCTGCTAGGTGGTGCTGTGATAGACTATCACACAACACCGCCATGTCTGAGCGCATGCGTAGAATCTTCCTTCTCTTATCCGTGCCGCAAAAACCAAAAAGATCCTTCTCTGTTCAGTAATACTATCTGTAAATATCCTGTACATTTCGTAGTAATACTCCTGTATGCTTGTTAGAGCTGCCAGAGCAGCTTGAAGGTCCGACGCATGGAAATAATCTGACATGTTTTTTTATTTCCTTGTACTGGCACATGTATGTGACGTAAACGCGTACGCGACGTGAGCAGATCTGAGCAGTGTTTTGCGTCTTGGCAGTTTAGACGGAAACGCTACGGCGGAGCGTTTTCAACTTTTCCACTCTGGAGGGTGGTTTCAGATTTAGGGCCCTTACATAGTCGACGCGAGCGACGCGCGTAAACGACGTGAGTGACGCGAGCGTCGCGCTTCCTTTCATAGTCTACACAGCATACGCGAACGTCGCGGGCAATGCATGACATGCAATACACCACTCACGCCATGGGTGGCAGCAGAGTCACCGGTGTTTTCGCGGGGGGACGTTCCAGGTGACGGTCCGATCAAAGTGGATACGGAAGAAGAGTGATGAAGCGCAGAGATAGGCGGTGGTATGTGCGCCCTTTAAATACCACACGAGATCAGGATGGGGAATTTGTTTCTCTGGTGCTTCCAATGCGAAGTATGGACGAGGAGAGGCATTTCCAGTATTTTCGGATGTCGGCGCCAAAGTTTGATGATCTCCTTTCGCGAGTCATCCGATATCTTCCCGACTCACCAAAACCGGCCCTTGTCAGGGAGCAGCTGGCAGATTATTTTTTGTCAGATGCTGGCGTGTTTCCCCACCAGTAGGCTACAATGTGCTACGATTGGGTATGCGCAGCGACCAATAAATGTATATACATTGGTCACTTGGAAGCATGACTTTTGATTCATTAGTTATCATGTTACACAAGTTACCTCATTTGGTTTACGTCAAACTCATTAATTCATATCCATATAAAATGTTTGTACAACGAGCTATTGCCTTGACAGATGAATGAATTATATAAGTGTAGGCCTATAGCCAAAGGCTTTAAGCTATAGCGCATAATGTCCACAGAAATTATATGGTAGGCAACATTATTAGAGAAAAGGGGTTTATTTATCAAATACAGAAAATAGTCCCACCATACACGCACACATTTTTAATTCACTACACACTCACGCTTTCAAATTTCATTCACTCAAAGAGGCTACTGAACTTATGTTTCACACAGAACATGAACATTTATGTTTCACAGAACGTGAACACAAAACATTACGTAATTAATTCAAATAGGCTAATTCAAAACAAATAAGGCCAGCAATAGAACGAATATCGGGTGACAAGAATATCATTAAAATGGCTCACAATCCCGCATCAGCTGTCTGATGTCGCGCATCAAAATAGCACTTTGACCCTGTGGAACGGTTCGCATAAATTGGCACAGATAATTTGTAAAAGAGACGTCAAGTTATTCTTATCACGTTCCCGCATCCTCTCATATGTTCTTCTGTAAATATAACCTATAGTAGTAATAATGTACAATATTTGCAGTATCGCCCCCACCGACAACGCTTGGTATTGCAGGAATCGGCGCGTCGCGTATCAAAAATTTGGAGGACGCGTTTTGCTACGCTTCGACGCTTAATGGCGGCCGAAGCGTCGCGTCGCGTAGCCTTTTGGACGCGTAAGCGTAGCGTTGCGTCGACTATGTAAGGGCCCTTATGCGTTTTCATGCCCCAAAAACGCTGTCACTGTCTAAACGAAAGGCACTTCCGATAACATATTTTGTCGTTTTCACCCGCAAGCGTCCTCGTGTAAACAGGGCCTAAGAGACGCAAAGCAGGTGAAATCATCTGAAGGATAACGAGATTCTAAAATTTGCGAATAAAGTGTACAATGGAAACATTGGAAACAGAGGACATTGTTCATGTTTAATTACACAAAGCATTCCATTCATTGAGTTACAGTGCTAAGTTAGCGACCAAAGAAAAAGGTAGACCACTTCGCAAAATCGAGATCACCAAAAGTAATGGCAACGTCAGTGTTGTGGGTGCTACATGGTTTGCTAGGTACTCATGGCTTACTGGTAGCATTACTAGCAATCGACTGTATTGCTGGCCCTGCTTGCTAATGAATAATGGCAAATCTCCAACGTGGGCTGTTTATGGTTTCCCTGATGTGAAAAATCTTGATGGAGCAACCAAACGCCACGACTAGTGAAGTTCACGTTGGTGCTGCTATGCGACTTTCCTTGCTAGGCACCATGCCTATAGATCAGGTTGAATCTAGATACTCTGACCGTTCTGTTTGATATTGTGGAAAGGGTGAACAATTCAGAGCATGATGCATTTTAAATGGCATCACTTTTGGTCAGTCTTTTCTTAAAACAATTGTACCTGAAAATAAACATAGCTAAATTACAACCAATAACTTCAGTCATTGAGGGCAAAAATAGGCCCAGATTTTTTTATTTAATTTTACAAATCAAGAGTAGGCCTGATTTGACTAATGGGCTTTGCATCCTTTCCTTCTGCCCTTGTAGTCCAAATACATGCTGCCCACCAGCTTTCAAATTACAGTGATGCCACTGGTGGCTTTGTATACAATTTATTCACATAACTATCCCTCCCTACTATTTTGTAGTTCACCAAAACACCCTGAAACAACTTGAGTCTCACATTCTTATGCCACCATACACCAACATTGCAAGCAGGCCAATACAACCAAGCGCGCGGTCCTTCCTCCCTCACTTTAAAAACTACCAGCCGCCACTGACATAACTGCATGTATAGCCGAACTTATTGGCGATTGTGAAATGCGTCCAATAGAACTAAGGGGATGCTGGAACGACCCAGATGCATAGAAATGCAGTGCCGCTGTAACTTTCATTGCAACGGGGAGGGCATAGGGACAGCGTGCATCAGTCCCCAGCTCAACTGCCAGGAGATGGCAGATATCTGTGACAGCCTGACGGGTCAGGCGTAGCTTACGCCTGCATTCCTCCACACTCAGGGAGAGATAGGTGTGTCTGGGCCGGTAGACCCTCTCCCCCCGGCGTCTGATCCTCTGTCCCAAGACGTATTCCATTCCACTGTGCAATAGAAAAATTACTCAACTTAACTGGTAAGTTGCAGAGTAAGGTTTGAAATGGACTTACAGAAGGTGATTTCGCAGTCTTCAGAATTTATTTCGCAGTCTTCAGAATTGTGGTTCCTGATTCTTGACGGACAACCCACTTTGACAGGTGTCCTTATATACATGTGTCTCTTGCCACTATTGGTCAACCAGGTTAATTTGATCAGTCATTACGCCTGCTACAATTCGGGTGAATAATTTGGGTAAATGTGTACGCTAGATTTATGCCTATTTATTTTATCTTTATGGACACCACAATGATTTTCCTTGTGTGGTAATATTTTATTTTCCTTGTAATTATGTATGGTTTGCAAAAATGGGAACTGCTGTCCGTGTAGATGAGAAAAGCAAAGTGTATGCGCGAGGTGCACAAGCAATCCGTATGCATCGCATGCGCATGTATGCATGCGCCCTTAAAATAGCATGTGTGCGTTTCCGTGTATGTTTGTGTGCGTGTCTTCTTCTTCTTCTTTCGTGTAACATCAGAGGTCCAACTCAGTGTCTTGTAGCCATGCCCTTGTCTCTGGTCCCACGTCAAAGAGGCCGGCTTCCGAGGGTGGTCTGTGTAGGGGGCAGGTGGTCATAATATGCTGGACAGTCTGTTCAGGGGCACCACACTCGCATGCAGCGCTGTCTGCCAGGCCCCACTTCTTCATTGATGTGTGCGTGTGTGCGTTGTGTATGCGGTGAGTATGAGCTGCAGACTGCTTAACTTTGAGTAACTGGTGCGACAGGCCTGTTATTATAGTAGTAAGATTATAGTTCTGTCTATAGACAGAACGTCTTACCTGGGAGAGTTTGTTGATGGCGGTGCCGTTATGTTTAAAAACATAACGTCTTACCTGGGCGAGTGTGTCGCTGCGGAGTGTGCGTGTGTGTTCTTACCTGGGCGCGTGTGTCGATAGCGGAGCCGTTATGTTTAAAAACATAACGTCTTACCTGGACGAGTGTCGCTGCGGTGTGTGCAAGTGTGTGTGTGCAAGAGCGTGTGTGTTAACTGTGCGTGTGTCGATGGCGGAGCCGTTATGCTTAAAAACATAACGTCTTACCTGGGCGTGTGTCGCTGCGGTGTGTGCGCGTGCGTTTGTGTTCTTACCTCGGCGAGTGTGTCGCTGCCTTTGTCTTGACGTGCGGTGTGTGCGCTTGCGTGTGTGTGCGTGTGTATGTGTGCGTGCCTGTGTGTGCGCTTCCGTGTATGTGTCGCTGCCTTTGTCTTGACGTGCGGTGTGTGCGCGTGCGTGTGTGTGTGTGTGTGTGTGCGTTTCAGTGTATGTTCGTGCGCATAGCTAGCTGCTCCAGGGTGTGTTGACCTGTGAAGAGGACTATCAAATGACAGACACCACCGTACCCTAACACACAGCACTTGTGGCTCTCTTGCTTTGCCCAGCACCTTCAGCTGCAAAAAATAACTCGGGCACATATGAAAAAGCTGGAACTACAGCAAGTGGGTGTGGCCACGTTAAGACAGAAAGCACCTCAATATTGGAGTAAATGTTTACATCTGACAGGCGCAGATCATACACATGTTCACTGTAAGGTTGTTTGATAACAAAGATCATTCAGCTGGAGTATTTGAGCATCGACCCTGCACTTGTCATTCCCTTTTTCAACATCCTTTCATCTTTGATGCCCAGTTTAGGGTTATGTCTTGGTCCTTATGTGCACCCACATATCTCCCCCCTCTACAGCTACGCCACGTCGGACAACTCGTATCGCTCCATGCGCACGGAGCGCAGGGATCAATGCATCCTGATCTCTGGCGAGAGCGGGGCGGGCAAGACGGAGGCCTCCAAGAAGATCCTGCAGTACTACGCCGTTACCTGCCCCGCCAGTGACCAGGTGCAGACCGTCAAGGACCGGCTGCTGCAGTCCAACCCCGTACTGGAGGTGAGCTGGGGGGACACTCGGCACATTCTCGGGATTTAGGTTATTGGTCGGGGAGAAGGTTCAATTGTATTCTACCTCATTATAACATCTTGCCCATTTCCATCTATCACAGTCCTAGGCAAATTACACACAATACTACACAATACAGGTTAGTATACAACATGATACACACAGTCTCATAGAATCTGTTATCATGTTTGCAGCAGCAAATGGGTCCTTTCACACCAGACGCGTAGGCAATAAAAGATGCGAAAAAATATAGACGAAATTTACGCTTAAAAGCGAGATATCAGCCGAAGAATGACAGATGGACTATTCAACGTAGCATTGTGAAGCCAAGCTTATGTTCCGGCCTTTCTCTAAAATCTTTGATGTATTTAGAGGATTAAATTATACTGGAATATTTATTATTATTATGTGCGCATCCGGATGATATTATGAATCTTAAAGACTTCGTTTCACGTCTCTGGTACTCCCACAACAAGTAAACACTCATAGTAGGGGTTTTCTCGGCCATGGTTGAGAAGGAATAGGGGGGAAAGGAGCTTTGGCTTTCACTCTCTGAAGTCCAGATTGAACTGCGAAATGGAGGAGAAAGGGATTGTAATCCCGGAGCTGAGCTGCCGGACTCCCGGAGCGGAGCTGCCAGCAGCTCCGCTCCGGGAGTCCGGCGGGGGAGCAGGGAGTCCACCGGACTCCCTGCCAGACGGACACATAGCAAACTGACAAATTAGACAACTTTTTAAGATATTCTACCCTTAAATATAATATTTTTTACAATGGGAGTCAATGCGAGGACGGCAGAGCCGTGTGCCCATTCTCTGACACTTCAACAACTTCATACTTCGTAATTTGGTCAATATCGAACAGTTAAACTTCGTTCCAACGTTTAACAAATCAACACACTTCAAACTGTATTCAAACAGAATTTCGGTGAAATGTATAATTTGGTAAGTTTCATTTCATACCCGTTTCGTATATTTCCAGTTGGCTATTTCCCAAGGCGGCTATAAAGCTAACCATTGCGGAGCCTAAACGACGTCAGAAATGAAAAATAATGTCAAGCTTAAACTGTTATGTGTTTCTTGTTACACTTGCGCTAAAATTATTAATAGATTGGAAATATGATTGTTATATATCAGGCGTTTGTCTGTGGGGACCCCCGTTTATATGACTAGAGCAGGGGTCGGCATCCCAAGGCATGCGTGCCACCACTGGCAGGTGGCAGCATAATCATTGGCACACTTGAGAAAACAAAGCAATGCGGCAGCGTAATCATTACTACCGATTTCTTTTTTGCACTTTATTCTGTTTTGGGGCATTTCCTCCCAATGCAAATATGTTTAAATGAGTTACTGAAAGCAGTGTTCTGAAATGGGATAAATTAATAGTATGTAGCCTTAACCTATGTTGTGAGTAATAGAGAAGAAAATATTTAACATATTGTTGCAAGTAGCCTGTATGCATCGCCTTCACATGGTTTTGCAAAGCTGTACATGTCTTAAAGATATGATGTGGATGGTTCCAACATTCTCATATATTCTCGTTTTTTACATTTCTCACATGGCAATTATGTTTTTAGATAAGTTTCTGAAAGTGGTGTTTTAAGATGGGACATATGTAGATATAATTTGTAATCCCATGTTGCAAATATAACAACAAAAAAACATTATACAATTCCTGGTCTTCTGGAAATGTTTTTGGTCGCTGTGTCATAATTCAGCTTAATGTTTAATATATTGTTGCTTAAAGCACACTCATTAACGAGAAAATTTCAAACTGGCACTGCATGTTGAAAAGGTTGCTGACCCCTGGACTAGAGGCTAGGTGCTTGCTACATATCCGGGTTTACTACCGGTAGAAGCTAAATGCTAAAAACAATGCTTGCCTGTCTGATAGTAATTAGTGGTGAGGGAGGGCCATCAGACTTGTCACTCAAACATCCGCGCCAGTGGGGATTTGATTCATGACGTTGACTGTACATAGTTCTCCGGTTAATGTTCTTTTAGTTCTAGTGATATAATTCAAGTTGAAGTTAAAAGTTAAGAAATGTGTTCATTTTATGATGACTATTTTGAGGGTTGTTTTATTTTAGCTCATGTAACAAAACATACATTCTCTGTGGCTGTCTCCATGCACAAGGAGTGTGCGTGTGGCAATTTACGTTTTGGGCGGGTTTTTGGTTGATTGGGTGTTTTTTAGTCAATAGTTGGGCTGGAAATTGCCAACAGAACAGTTCAGCTATTCGATATTTTATCTAAAATGTTTTCAAACTTGATCACATTATCTGTTTGTTTAACTCTTCACTTTATTTATGTCCAACCATTTATTTTCATTTTTTTAATGGTGTGCATGTTTACATTGTTTACTCCATTTCGACTCTGTTCAAATGCCTTCACCTGAATAAAGCCATTTAACATTTCTTTATGTCTAAACTATGTGACTTTACTAAAACCTTATTTCAACCTCCCTTTGCACTACAGCACTACCCGCATTTTCTGCAGGAAATTAATTTTCTAGTGTTACCCTTTTCCCCTAACCCCATGTCTATGATGTATGTCCGTACCCATAACAGACCCCACAGACCCCACACACCTCACGAGCACGCCTCTCCTCTTTCTCTCTTGCTCACTTACTCCCTCTTCTTCTCCCTCTCCCTCTCCCTTGCTCGTCCTCTCACTTTGTAGTATTATTTGTTTGTACCTCAATAGTTTCACTTCTATAATCTGAAACCCCTCCTCTCTCTCTCATCCCAGGCCTTCGGCAATGCCAAGACATTGCGAAACGACAACTCAAGCCGCTTTGGCAAGTACATGGACATCCAGTTTGACTTCAAGGTAAAGCCGGAGGACTGTCTGTTCATGAATTATCCTCTGTAGTACAGGACACCGCGTTGTTAAACTGCTTGCTAATCCAAGAGGCTCTCAAATCTATCGAAGCATTTATATTGTTTGTTCCTATCTTTCTGTGTTGGACTTCATGTGTTGTTGTTGTTGTTGTTTGCACATTGGGCCATAGTAACGAAGGCCCGAGGCCCATGCAGCCCCTCTCAGACCCAGTCTGCACGACTACAGTGCACACCAGTATTCCCCTCCACCCACACACGCCCCCTCACCCCCTCTTCCTTGCACCGCCCTCCCTCTGCGCCACCCCGTCTTCCCTCCGCCTGCAGGGTGCCCCGGTGGGTGGCCACATCATCAACTACCTGCTGGAGAAGTCTCGGGTGGTGCACCAGAACCACGGAGAGCGCAACTTCCACATCTTCTACCAGCTGATCGAGGGCGGAGAGGAGGACCTGCTGAGGCGGCTGGGCCTGGAGAGGAACCCCCAGCACTACCAGTACCTGGTTAAGGTCAGCTTACACCTTCACTAACTCCCAGCAGTACCAGTACCTGGTCAAGGTCAGCTAACACCTTCACTATCCCCCAGCACTACCAGTACCTGGTTAAGGTCAGCTCACACCTTCACTAACTCCCAGCAGTACCAGTACCTGGTCAAAGTCAGCTAACACCCTTCACTAACCCCCAGCAGTACCAGTACCGGGTCAAGGTCAGCCTTAGCTAACACCTTAACTCACCTTCAAAATGTCAATATACCTTTTTAAAAGTAACCTTATTAGCAGCAAGTTAGCGTACGCAAGCATCATTTAGCATAATTTGTCTAATTTTATTTGTCTAAGTCAGCAACCCTGTGGTCCATGTTTAAAACTTTGCATAATTGTGTGCTGTGCATAATTAATCAATTTGATTGGAAGGGGAAGTGCAGATTTTATTATATAAGATACACACACACACACACACACACACACACACACACACACACACACACACACACACACTGCAGCAGTGTAATTAAGCTTTGTAGAGCGACTGTATTGAGGCGTGCCACTGTCCCCAGTGAGGAGCTGGGGCTAACAGGTGCTTGATTTCTGATTGGCTTGCTCCCGGGAGAAGAGGAGGGCGTGGCTCCCTGAGGCTGAACTCGTCTTGTTTGTCTGTCCTCCCCAGGGTAACTGTCCCAAAGTCAGCTCCATCAACGACCGCAGCGATTGGAAGCAGGTGCGGAAGGCCTTGACTGTGATTGGCTTCAGCGAGGACGAGGTGGAGGTGAGGACCAATCGCAGGCATCGGTGGGTGGGTCATAAATATTTGGCCTGCTAAGCCCTTTGAGCAGCACTTAAAATGTAATTTAGTTTAATTTGCGTCCTGCTCGGGTCTGGTGTGGGGAATGGTTGTTTTGTCAAAGAGGGGGAGGAACCATTACATAACCATTACCCATGGGGCAGAAGGGACTAGTATAATGAAAGGGAGTAGCCTTTAAGTGTTGTTTAGCATGTTTTTAAGTAGAAGGTATAATAACACACTCTTCGACTCAGTGGAATAAATTAACATGGTAAGTTCTCTTCAGTTCATGAGGCGAGAAGTTGTAATCCATGTTTGCTCTAAAACAATTATTCATATAGGTGTTTGGATCAACCTGGTCTCACGGGAATCCGTGAAATGACCACAGGCGCTTAACTCATAATCCATGGTATCCTCACGGAAACACGCCAATTTCCGTGATATGGCAACGGATTTCACTCCAATGCAAGTTAATGACACTCATATTCCGTGGCACAGACACAGATCCCCGTTTCAACGAGCGAGTCGACCATGGGCGCTTAACTGAAAATCTGTGGTGGCCTCATTGAATCACTTAAATTGTCTCTGATATGTCCATGGAATTTGCTCCAATGCAAGTCGACGACACTCATATTCCGTGACACTCATATTCCGTGGCACACACACAGATCCCCGTCTCAATGACTGAGTCTACCACGGGCGCTTAACTCAAAATCCGTGGTTGCCTCACAGAATCACTTAAATTGAGACTCAAGTTGTTTCAGGCGGTTTTGGGGAGCTACAAAATAGCAGGGAAGGATAATTATCTGAATTAATATAAATCCACCAGTGACAGCATTGTACTTTGAAAGCTGCTTTGGATAAAAGCAGCTTTTAATGCCCTAAAAATGCCCTAAAAAGCTGCTAAATGCCCTAAATGTAAAATGTAAATATAAAATGACACATACACGGAAGCACACACGCACACGCACAGGTAAGACAGCCCCGTCATCGGCACACGCGCAGGTAAGAACACACACGCAAGCACGCACATGCGCACAAACATACACGGAAACACACACACATGTGCACACACACACACAAGCACGCGCACACACCGCACGTTGACACAAAGGCAGCGACACATACACGGAAGCGCGAACACACACGCACACGCGCGCACACACGCACAGGTAAAGACGTTTAACGGCTCCGCCATCGGCACACCCGCAGGTAAGTACACACACGCACGCGCACACACCGAAGCGACACTCACCCAGGGCCCCGTAACGATGGATCTTTCGAACCATCGTTAATTTCTTTGGAGCGTTTCCCGAAACTCCTCTTAACGTGAACGCGCATTCGCTGCACTTACGACGATCATAGGATTGTACCTGTCCACTGACATTGGGCTGAAACGGGCTATGACGCAGGGGGAGACGCAGGAATGTCGCAGGAAAATGGGGTTAAAAAGGGTTAAAATATCTCCCCATCAAGGCCAACCGCAGAGTAGCCTACGAATGGTACGTATGGTAAGTTGGTAACAAATAAATTGTAAAAAAAAACAAACCCTTGTGAAGTTATTTTTTCGTTTGTGGCAAGTAGCCGCTCATTATCGAAAATAAATAATAAATTATCGAAGCACCTCCGTTTCGAGTTATCTCTGCATGTGGAAGGGAAAATTGCTTTATTGGTAATTAGCTACAATAATATGCTGCTGTATTTTCCGAGACCCCCACAGATATTTGAGTTTACTGCTTTCATGGGAGCCAGACCTCTCTATGGGAGCTCAGCTCCCACTGGCTCCCACCTAACTCGAACCCTGGCTATAGGTCTTTCTACACTGCCGAGCCGGTTCGGTCGCAGCTTGGCACGCCCGGCGATTTCACCTTCTTATCTCAAGTTTCCTGTGTTAAACCGAGGGGGTTAAATCCCCCGTTCGTCACGGCGCGGGGTTTCTTGGTTCATTGGGGATGGCGGGGCTGTGCACGGAGTCTCTGACCTCTTTAGAATAATTTGTATTATTGCATACTCCCGAATGTTTTCATTTTTTATGAATGAATACACCCTCATGCAATAATGAGTTCACTCTATAGTAGGCTAACGATGCTCTTAGCGTCCTACGAGTACCCTGGAGCACTCGTTAGCTACGAGCATTTTCACGACGTTCGTTACCAACGATGCTTTCGGGAAACGGTCTGAAAACTGTACGATGCTCGTACGACGCACTTCAAGATCCACTTAGGCTAACGATGCTTTCGGGAAACGGGACCCAGGTAAGATGTAATGTTATTAAACATGTTGAAAAACTCTGCCAGGTTACACGTTCTATAGACTGTAGAAATTGCGATAAAATAAGGGAAGAGACATTTTCTCACCTCGACGAGCAACGGTGGGTCGTTCGTTTTGTCATTTAAAAAACGTTAATTTCAAACATTGCACCTTCCGGCATATCAACAAAGAAGTCACGTGATTCTTAAAGAGACAGTGTCCCTATAACACAGAACGAAAACATGTCAATAACACAGTATGGTGAATTATGTCTATAGAGTCCACCACAAGCCTAGCCTGGCACCGCCCACCTACCTACTTCCACTAAATTTTCATTTCAACCCCGATTTCTGGCGGTCCAATCAGCGAACAGAGGGAGTGGCTGAGAACGATGACGTCTAGGTCGCGTGCCAGTTTCAGTTGTAGTCAGAGGAAGACAATGGAGAAGGCTACGAGAGAAGCTATTCGGTCTGCTGTGGGATCGCTGCCGAAAATCGATCAATTCAAGCCGGAGCAAGAACAAGCTTTGCAGAGTTTTGTTGGTGGCCATGATGTTGTGGCGCTTCTCCCCACCGGGTTCGGGAAAAGTTAGGGGAGGTAGCTGAGGTAGTATTTTCTCTGTAGGAAATGTAAATTACCTTATATGTGAATGAGGAGTAGAAAGTCAGTATTTCTCACACCACTTCAGTGGGCATGTTGATAACGGTTCTGCATGTCATTGAGTGGCCCCCTAAATGATAATCAGCCTGTTGCCTTTTGTTCGCTGAATGGTGAAAAAATATTAAATTGTTGGCACTGCTTTTAAGAGTCGTTTGTGGTGAACGAATGTTATACGTTGTAAAACTATGGCAAAATGTTATTATATTATGCGCTCAGAAATTTGTTACATTATCGCCTGGGGTTTCCACATCATAGGTTTAATTACAAGTTGCGCGCAAAAACTCTAGTATATATATAGACGCTCTTATTCCTACTCTCCTTGCTTGGATTTCATACATTGAATTTTGCAGCTGACTTTGGCATGTTGAATTTGGGGGCGTTGAAAATATTCAAGATGAATTTTTTAACATTGAATATTTGATTTTGAATTTTATAACATTGAAAATCATTTGTTGAAAATTTAAAGAGTTATATTCAGAGGCAAGAAATCCAGATACGTTATTTCAATGCATAAATATTCAGGGCTTAGAATTTTCAAAATCCGATAGCACAGATTTACTTCCATAGGCAGGGTCATTTGAAACAATTAATTATGTGAGTGCTGCATGCAGCGCTCAACTATTGTTCTTCATACGTTTTTTTCTTTGTTTGTTTGTTTGTTTGTTTGTTTGTTTGTTTGTTTGTTTGTTTCTTTCTTTCTTTCTTTCTCCTATCTCCTTCCTCAATTTTTCACCTAGAGACTTCATTCAAATTTTTAAATTTTCAGAATAGCTTGGAATCGCACGCTTCTTTTCAAATTTCTTTCATATTTTATACTTTTTAAGTTATTCTACTTTTAAAATATTATCTTTTTTTTAACATGGGAGTTAATGGGAGGAAGGCAGAGCCGTCCTCTGGTACAAACTGTTTAAGACGCAACTAAATACATTTTCAACCGTTTATCTTCGTTCAGACAATTTAACAACAGAATTTCGATATCATTTAAACTTTCTTCAGAATCACAGTTTTAGTTTCATACAGGCTTCGTTTTCAGTTGGTTGATTTACGTTGACGCTGGAGCTCGAGGACTTTCAGCAGTGTTGCCAGATTGGGCTACTTTTGGTGGACATTCAGGGCCCTATCTTGCATCCGGCGCAAGTGACTTAGTCACTGGCGCATGTGTCGTTGCTAGTTTACAACTGGCGCAGAGCGTTCTTTTCCCACCACCGCCACTCGCTGGTAAATTAGGGATTGATCATGCGCCCCAAGGGGCGGTTCGGCGGAAGGAGGAGGCGTGGTCTGGCGTAAACGGTATTTTGCCGTTTCTGAATACCATTGCGTTACTGACCAGGAAATACCTGGTTTAAAGTCAGTGGCGCGTTGTTCAGATGCTATTTTAAGGGCGCATGCATACATGCGCATGCAATGCATACAGATTGCTTGTGCACCTCGCGCATACACTTTGCTTCTCTCATCTACCTAGCCGCACATTCTTGGTAAATTATTTGGGAAAGAACAGCTGATGCAGCGGTAATAAGTTGTACTTTTAAATCAATGCATCTGCAAACACCGTACAGCAAACACATATTTTCATTACGCAGACATCGTGTAGGCCTACATGCCCATAACTTTTAGGATTGATGAGTATTTGATCGTGAAAAACATTGTTTTACCGCGAGTGAGTATTAAAAAGAATGAATGAATGCGGGCGCGCGTGTGTGCTCTGTTTAAACACACGCAAACTAAACACGTAACGCATAATACATCAATACATACATCAATAGCAATGTCTATTACCGCGGGGACACATGCATATTAGGATAGCATACAATACTGATAAGAAACAATGTTTATAATGTATTGCGTATATCATTAAATAGAACCACAGTTACCGCATATCATATGTTATATCATATACGTTTTCTTTGCCAAAATGTATTTGAGGACTCAGTATTTCTGAAGTTGTGGAAGAAAACCCCTTATTCCATGTGTGAATTAGGCCCTATTATTTGGCAATAAACTGAGCCATTTGCAGTTTGAAATTCATGTGCATCTGTCTCATCGGAGACTGCAGACGCGCTGTCAAAATATCAACTCGTCCGATTCAAATGCGTTCATGGCTCTTAAAGGGGATGGGAGCTGGCACTCTCATTGGTTTGTTGGACGTTACGCCCAAACCACACCTACGGGTAATTAGGCTGCTTCAGACCAACCCTTTTGACACTTGCGCTGCGACGCAAGTGTCATTTATCCGCCTGTAAAATAGCGATAGCGCCGTAGAACCGCCCACAAAGCTACTTGCGCTTTGCGCTTCCCACTTGCGTTTCAGACCGTTAAAATAGGGCCCTCAGACAGTGTTGCCAGATTGGGCAGTTTTTCCCGCTCTATTGGGCTATTTTTAATCAGGCACTGGCTCGCTATTCTCTTAAAGACCCACACACGCACGCACGCGTGTGCGCGCGCACCAACACACACACACCAGCAGTGCAGGGCAATACATTGGACCTTTCAGATTCTTCAGTTCAATTGATTTTACATTTCTGCACTTTTAGCAATGCCTTGCGTTTTTCATTCAGCTGTCACTTTATTTGTTTCCAATCATTTACATTTTCTTAAATGGTGTGCACGTTTACATTGTTTACGCCATTTAGACTTTGGGACTTTTGTTCAAATCCCTTCACTTGATTTAAGCCATTTAACGTTTCTTTGTCTTAATCTATGTGGCTTTATTAAAAAATATTTTCAACCTCACTTTGCACGACAGCACTCACCGCATTTTCTGCAGGAAATGCATTTTCTTTTTTGATGAAAGTAATGTAAAAGTAGACCAGTGTGGACCAACGCAGTTTTACCACAATCTGTTGTGAGACTGGGTTTAAGGGACGTTGTTAGTTTCGGGGGGGGGGGGGGGGATTGTTGTTTTGACGAATCCTGCGTAGCCCGCTCCCCCTTCTGAAGTCGAAAATAATCTCCTGATTGAAATGCATTGGTTTAATATTTAATTAATTTAATATTCAAATAAATATAAATATACAATTATTTAGTTATAATATTATAAGTAGACCATGTAGCTATTATCGTTATAACAAAATCTGTATCTGACCATTGACAATCCACTTCCACCAATCCAATCAACGAAGAGGGTTGTAACACCAACTAACCATCTCGTTATACCTCACCCAGCGGCTTGCTTGAAAGATTTTGGCCTGAAGTTCTTCCCAGACCTACACCCTAGCCATTCAACATGCATATCTGAGAATCGGGCCTCTCTTTAATAATGACAAAAAGTTTTGAGAGAAATTCACATAAACTTTTTGTTAAGCCCACTTTTCCTATGGGGAATTTGGTTCAGGTATAACAAGACAATATTAAAATATTTATAACATAAAAAACTAGGCTATACGTACAGAATATCATACATTTAACTTTTATATATAGTTAGACTATTATATGTATAAGGTTACAGGCCGAATTTGGTTAAAATGCAGCCTCCGCTGGCCCACAACTAGATCGTCTCGTTTACTCATTATACGCTTTATAAGTTAATTATATTTATATTATTATAACCATGTAGCCTTTATTTTCTTGGCGTTATCATTACATCCTTTCTCGTCGCATCGATATGAAATTATTGTTATAACGAGATCTGTATCTGACCACTAAGCGGTCATTTCGCGGATTCCTGTGAGACCAGGTTGGTTTGGATGCATCATTTAGTCTATTTTGCATAGCTGTCATTGAATTGGGAACTGCAGATCTATCCAATCTTGGTGTTTCTGTTGCGTGTGCGTGCCTGGGCATGCGTGCAGACATGATGTTTAGAACTTGTTGAAGTCTAGCATGGGAGCACATTTTCTCCTGCTTTGTCACCCAGGTAGCTCGTGGATCAAAGCGTGCATGTGTGTGCTCATGTGTATGTGTGCTCATGTGTGTGCTTGCTCATGTGTGCGTTTGCGTCTTTGTGTTTGTGTTGGACTGCTCCGCGAGCCATAAAGATAATCTCCTCTCTCTAGCCTTGCTATCTTATTGAACCCAAGACAGTAATAAACTCTGTCCTTTTTAAAATTATCTTCCTCTCTTGCTGTATAGTCTACAGTGTGCAGCACTATCTGTATCGTCACTGTCACCCTAGACCTTCTCTTTAAATATATAAGTTAAACTCTTCCTCTCGCTGTCTCTGTCTCTTTATATACTTTATACTATTACAATACAGTATTTTAGATGTGACCACTGAATGAATATTGTTTTTGGCAACTGTTGGACAATAGTCCTGTTCTCATCCCTCTATCACTATCTCTCTTCCTTGCTTGCTCTCTTTCTTTCATTCTCTTGCTCCATGTCTCTCTCTCTCTCTCTCTCTCTCTCTCTCTCTCTCTCTCTCTCTCTCTCTCTCTCTCTCTGTCTCTCTCTCACTCTCTCTTCCGTGCTTGCTCTCTCTCTTCCATTCCCTCTCCCTCTCAGGAACTGATGAACATCATCTCCAGCGTGCTCCACCTGGGCAACATGCAGTACGGTGGGGACGACGGAGGCAGCGCCTGCATCACCTCTGACACGCAGATCAAGTACCTGTCGAGGGTGAGACACACGACACTACCGGTTTCCTGCTCCCTGTTTGATAGTGGTTCTAATGTGTCTCCTCTAATCGCCACTCAGGGATTTAATATTGAATATCACCAGCTAATAACAACAGTTCAGAAGTTTTTTATTAATAGCTGTTTTATATATATATATTAGGCAAGCTAGCTACCTCCATTTGATGAACTCACATATGGACTTTTACTCCCTAAGGCTTATTTAGAATAACAGAATAAAAAATATATTCAAATACTCATATTCTCATATATATTATTATTATTATTATTATTATTATTATTATATATTATATAGCTTACCTGTAAAGGTAAGCTGATGTCCCCACACCCATGTCCACACACCCATGGCATCACATCTTCTCCTAGACCAGTTGGGCCATACGACATGGGTCCCTACTAGCTCCCCTCCATAATGCCAACCTCTCTGCGAGACCAGTGAATGATGGGGCCCGTGGTGGTGGTGCCAGGGTGGTGCTGTGGAGTGGTGGCACTGTGCTGTTTGCTGGGCCGCTGTGTAATAAGTAATAACAAATAATGTTGTTATTGGTCGGCTCCCCAGTTGCTAGGGGTGAGCGGGACGGTGCTGACTGAGGCCCTCACACACAGGAAGATCATCGCCAAGGGAGAGGAGGTGTGTGTGTGTGTGTGTGTGTGTGTGTGTGTGTGTGTGTGTGTGTGTGTGTGTGTGTGTGTGTGTGTGTGTGTGTGTGTGTGTGTGTGTGTGTGTGTATTTCTTGTGTCTCCTGTGGGTTTATCATAATTGTTTCAAAGCCCGTTTGTTTGGGTCGAAATGTATTCACTTCACTGCTTGTGTGTGTGTATTGATTCCTGTAGCTGATGAGCCCGCTGAACATCGAGCAGGCATCGGCGGCTCGTGACGCACTGTCCAAGGCCGTCTACGGCCGCACCTTCACCTGGCTGGTCAATAAGATCAACGGCTCGCTGGCATACACGGTACACACACGCACATGGGACACTCAAAGGAGACACACAAACACACGGTACACACACGCACACACACGGACGCACATACAGCTTTTATCAAAAGCGACTGTTAATAGACAAGTTGACAAACCGATGGGTTAGGGTTAAGTATCTTGCTCAGATACTTAGGGTTAAGTATCTTGTAACCTTTCGGTTACAAGACAACTGCTCTACCTCCTGAGCTAAGCCAACCCTACATATATACATATACATACTGTATACACACACTCAAATTTTCCCATGCTTACAGTCAAGGGTGAAGTCAGTGATTTGGTTAAACTGCTCATGCAAATAGCCTGTTATAAGAAAATACTTCTGATACTTTTTTTTAAACATGTAACAGTTTAAAAGTAGGTACAGTACACTACAAATACATGCGCTTCTATTTGGAGTTGAGAACCTCCTAGTTAGTGGAGGTTCCCTGTTTCTGTTGGGTTTTGTTGTTGATTGCTTTAGCCATAGCGCCCTTTTGTGGACGGGCATGCTATTTCAAGTTAAGCAGCGTTCATTTTTCATGGTGTTACATTTTATAAGAAAGTTTGAGTACAGTTAAACTAGTTTAAACTTTTTCTTTCTTATTTTTGTACCTCTGTGTTCACTTCAGGATGAATCAAACAAAAACTCCTCTGTGATTGGTCTGCTGGACATCTATGGCTTTGAGGTCTTCCAGTATAACAGGTGAAGTGATTATTATTAATGTTAAGAACATGAAATTGTTGGTGTTCCTTATGCTACGTGTAATCTTGCCCCCTATTGGGCTTTGTAGTTGTTTCCCCCCCCCCAAAAAAAAACAATTATGAACAGAGTGATTTGATAAAAGGGGTGATATTTTTTTTTTAGGGTTAATGATTGCATTTGGGGGTTCTACTAGAATAGGGTTGCCTGTATGTCAGAAGTACCCGTTATCATTCTCGCAATATTAATTTCTGAACCAACAGCGTCTTTCAAAAACATTTTTGCATCATGTCGCTTTAAGGCCCCCCTCCCGAGAAGCCCAGTATGCTCTGATTGGTTGAACACTTTGCACGTGTGTCGTTAAAATCCACACCCCCGAGAAGTAAAATTCCGGTTAGCCGGGAGGCGGGACTTCTGCACTTCAGCACTGCCCACTGATGTCACACCGCTACAGAAGTAAAGTTTGAGAGCAAACTAGCTGTTTCACGCACATATTGAGGGGCGTTCTCAGTTGGCACGAATACTTTGCCTGGCTTGAACTTTGATTTTTCTAGCTGAGCAGACGTAAAACATGAATACATACCTCAATTAACAGTCTAATGCAAAGGGAAAAGTCGAAGAAGCATGATATCACCCCTTTAAAATCTGCTATGGGTCCTTTTGTGGGGGACCCCCGTTGGGCCCTGCCCCTCTCCTCCTCTCCACAGCTTTGAGCAGTTCTGCATCAACTACTGCAACGAGAAGCTGCAGCAGCTCTTCATCGAACTGACCCTCAAGTCTGAGCAGGAGGAGTACGAGGCTGAGGGCATCACGGTCAGCACACACACAACTACTGCACGCGCGCACACACGCACGCGCGCGCGCACACACACACACACACACACACACACACACACACACACACACACACACACACACACACACACACACACACACACACACACACACACACACACACACACACACACACTGGACTTCAGAAAGTCAGCCTAAATTCTTGTCCCCCCATTCGTTCTCAACCATAGCCGAGAATATCACCACTACGAGTCTTTACTTGTTGTGGAAGTACCAGAGAGTCGGAGAACCAGACGCAGTCTTTAAGATTCATAATATTAGAGAATACCCCCATCAGTTCGGCTGTGGCGCAATGAATGAAAAAATGTCCTAAACACGTCGGAAGAAAAATACATTGATTTACTTTACAACCTTTTTAATGACCAACATTTAGAAAAGCATGTACTTTTAATTTAGCCTTGGGTGAAATCGAAGTGTAGTGTGTACTTAATGCATGTTGATGATGACACACTTCTTATAGTGGGTAACTACATTGGCACGACCCTGGGTTCCTCCATTTTCTTTGCTACCTTTTTAAATAAATCGCTGTTTCTCGTTTTCCGACGGCGACAACCGGATCCGGATCAGGCCAAACAGCCCATAGAAAATCAAACCGTTAAGCTATCGCTCCTCATCCACAATGGATGGATGCATGGTTTTTATCACACACACACAGATTTCACATATTCAAATATGTGCAACGTCCTGTACTCCTGTACTACTACACACACACAGACACACTACTAGTCTATCAAAACAGCTTTACTGGAAACCCTGTACAAGTTCTGCGTGCCTGCGTGCGTGCCTGTGTGTGTGTGTGTGTGTGTGTGTGTGCGTATGAAAAACTGGACTACTACTACTAGTGGAGTTAAACAACTTAGTTGAATTGGTTACTGCATTATTTATTTGTTGAATGGGGTCCACTTGGATACTGACTGGGATTATCTGTTGTTTTACAGTGGGAACCGGTGCAATACTTCAACAACAAGATCATCTGCGACCTGGTGGAGGAGAAGTTCAAAGGCATCATCTCTATTCTGGTGTGTTGTGTCTCTGTCATATCTCTGTCTCTCCATGGTCTCAGACCCCTACACTAAGGGGTACTAAGACAACCCATTCTTTCACTGATCTCTTCGTGTATGGTTCAACAGTAGCCGTTTAGATATTAATTTCTTCCTGTCTCTGTCTGTGTTTGATTGGTCTACTCGTACTGTATATCGTGCTTTATTTGGGGGGCGTCACCATTTTTAAATTGTTGTCTGAAATTTGAGTGATAAAATCTGGTTCCTTAGGTAGTGCATTCGTCAATACCCATAATGCACCGTCATTAGTGCACGTGTTTGAGTATTGTCATGGGATTCATCCAAAAGATATGGTTGGCCCGTGGTTAAACATGATGACATTACCCTTCTCTCTGACAGGACGAGGAGTGCCTGCGGCCCGGGGACGCCAGTGACATCACCTTCCTGGAGAAGCTGGAGGACACGGTCGGGAGTCACCCCCACTTTGTGACGTAGGTAACACCCCCCTCTGATCCCCCCCCCCCCCTCTGATTCGCCTCTCCTCCCAGGACCAGTGTTTCCAGAATGGACTCACTGGTAGACAGACTGGTTAAAACCGGGGTAGGCCATTTATTTGAGAAGAAGATTTGTTGAAATTCCCTTTTCATTCCTACAACAATCCATAAATCAAATGCTCTGACAAAAATAATAACAAGATTGTGTATCTGTGGCCGTCCCAGGCCTGCAATCAGCACATCAGAAAATTTCATCCACCACCAATGAACTGATCTGATTGGCTACCCCTAATTTAACGGGCGGCTCCAGTATGGATACCCTAGTCAAGATACACTTATGAGTACGCAGCTGTAACAAATGAAAAACACCTGATGTTAACGTTAAGAGGTGAACCTGTGTTCACACCGTGTTTTCACTGTTAAACTGCCGTCACACTCTATGAAAAGGGTCAATGGAAGCCATTTCTACATTTCATAAAAAAATGCATTTGTGAATCAGTTAATCTTAATAATCTCTGTGTGTGTGGATCCACAGTCACAAACTGGCGGACACTAAGACCCGTAAACTGATGGGCCGGGAGGAGTTCAGGCTGCTGCACTACGCCGGAGACGTCAACTACAACGTCAACGGTGAGGCATGAGATGAGGCTTCATGGTTTCTGACCATGTTTAACGCTGTTAAATTACTGGAGAAGGGTCGCTAAACAAAATATGTCAAATTAAATTATGTTATGTTACATTTACATTTAGGGCATTTAGCAGACGCTTTTATCCAAAGCGACTTACAAGAAGTACATTTTTCAGAAGAAATAGAAACAACAATATATCGACAGTAGGGATGTTCATAGAACCAAGTGCCAAGCACTAATAATCACTATGTTAACTCATTCCCCGAATACTACAAAGATAGCAGGATAAGACGCTACACAATGCTAAGTACTATAACTTAGTACAACATACAATATGTGTGTGCATTAAGTGCAAGGACTTACAACATGTAATAAGTATAATATTATTAGTTGATAGTAGGGGTGTGCCAAATAATCGTCATGACGATGCATCGCAATTCTAATTTTCACGATCTACTGCATCGATTGTTGACGCCAAGAATCGATTATTAATTTAAAAAAATGATAATTAAAAAAAAAAGTTATATAGTTTTATAAAGCCTATTCACTTTTTGTGGCATCAGTTTGTCCTTATGTTTATGAAATGATATTGTTGTTATAATGGCAGCTACTTCCATAAGGGGAAATGTTTGAATGTTTTCATTTCATTGGTTTAAAGGACCACTGAGGCCATGTAAACGACACTGATTATCCTTATTTTGTTATTTTAAGTTTTATAGATCCTTAGCACTTCTTGTCAGTGTATCCAGTAATAGTCGTTTCAATAAATACAGCTATGTATGAATTGAGTTGCTTTGAGTTATCAATTGAACACACTATCCAGATCATACACAGCCAGTCAGCCACTGGTAATGGCTTAATTTTTTTTTAACAGTGTTCAGTGAAAATTCGCAATGCATCGCAATAATTCAAGTATCGCGATGCATCATGGTAGAATCGCATCGTGGCATGTGAATCGTGATACGAATCGAATCGTGACTTCTTTGGCAATACCCACCCCTAGTTGATAGCTTTATGGTCTTTGATATGAGGAGTTGTGAAGTTGTACCTTTGGTAGAATGTGTGTATCCTCTGTGACCTTCTGATAATGCGTTGACTTTCTCCTCCAATTCCACACGGTCAATGCTCACTTCTAAATTTACGCTGTATAATTTTTTTGTAGGATTTTTGGACAAGAATAATGACCTACTGTACAGGAACCTGAAAGAAGTATGAAAATTAAACATTTCCTTCAAAGTTGTGTTTGAATGCAATTCGTTTTTTGTACACTCTTTGCACATTTAACAAAATTGAGAACCGGGCTGTGGCTATATAATATAATGATTGTGTGTGTGTGTGTGTGTGTGTGTGTGTGTGTGTGTGTGTGTGTGTGTGTGTGTGTGTGTGTGTTCAGGTGATGTGCATGTCAGAGAACAAGATCCTCACCCAGTGCTTCGACCGGGAGGAGCTGACAGACAAGAAGCGGCCCGACACAGTGAGATGTGTTGTGTTGTCCCACGTCTCTCCCCTGCCTAATGTTCCTCCTTATGTTTCTCACGGTGACACAAACACTGGCATCTTTTCTGGTGGGGTATTTTCCATTCTGCCCGTGGGCCGTGTGACGGGATACTCAACAGAACCCCCCCCACACACACACATCAACACACACACACACGCTTGCCAAGGAATGCCCTCATGGACAAACACGCCCACATTGGCACAAACACACACGCATGTAGAAAGGCGAGAGCATGACTGGGCTGTCCCAGTCAAGGAGCGGTTCACAGTCTCTCTCCTGAAGATAGGATCAGTGCTGTCCCCTCCCAGCTCTCTCTTCTCCTCTCATCTCTCTTTTCCTCCGTCTCCATCCCCATCTCTGCTCCTGACCTGTTGCTGTGTCTCTCTTTCCCCTACCGGTGGGGTATTCCACGGATCCTCATTCTCCTCTCTCCTCTCTCCGCTGTGTCTCCGCGGTACAGGCCGCCACCCAGTTCAAGTCCAGCCTGGCGAAGCTCATGGAGATCCTGATGTCCAAGGAGCCGTCGTACGTGCGCTGCATCAAGCCCAACGACTCCAAACAAGCAGGTACCCGCAGAACGCCTCCTATCCTCTCTCTGGCTTGTTAAATGGGGTAAAACCAAACGGTTTGTTCCACAAAGTTTTTCTTAAGCAAATGATATTGAGATATGCCGGTCAAATTGGTGACAGTGACATCTTATATAATTTCCTTCACCTACAGAATGTTATCTCATTCTTATATAGTGATGTCCTACTGTACATAATTGGATTGGAGTCATTTTTGGTTTGTTCTGGAAGAAAACAAAGACATTTCTATAATCTCGCGTACACCATGATTCCAATATTTACATTCAGTGTAAGTTATTGCACGCAAAACAAAGGGTCGAGACGGCCTCATCAATGGTTACAGTGTTGACCAGTCTATCCAGCCGGCCTTTGTTGGGCCTAGACAGTCAATCTTTGTTGGTTTCAATCCGTCTCTCTGTGGTCGTCACTCCCACAGCCAGCTGCCTGGCATTTCTGACCGATCCTTTGTTTTTCTCCCGCTAGATTCACATCATTTTCGGTCCTCCCCCTATCTAGATATTTTTTTTGTTAGTCCGTTAGCCCTCTAGCTCCTCTGTTAACACTCTGATCTCCCCAGGTCGGTTTGATGAGGTCCTGATCCGCCACCAGGTCAAGTACCTGGGCCTGATGGAGAACCTCCGCGTCCGGAGGGCCGGCTTCGCCTACCGGCGCCGCTACGAGATCTTCCTGCAGAGGTGGGAGGCCTCCCCTCAGCTGGAGCACTCACTTACTCCACTTACTCCACTCACTCACTCACTCACTCACTCACTCACTCACTCACTCAGTCAGTCAGTCAGTCAGTCAGTCAGTCAGTCAGTCAGTCAGTCAGTCAGTCAGTCAGTCAGTCAGTCAGTCAGTCAGTCAGTCAGTCAGTCAGTCAGTCAGTCAGTCAGTCAGTCAGTCACTCACTCACTCACTCACTCACTCACTCACTCACTCACTCACTCACCTCACTCACGCCCCTCACTCTCTCACTCTCTCACTCAAATAAAAGCCAACAATAGTAGTTCCATGCGCCAAAGCCGAATTCACAAAACTACACGTTACAAAAATATTGGATTATTCTGAATTATTGCATTTTAATTGCTCTCAAGTTAAACTTTGTGTGTGTGTGTGTGTGTTTGTGTGTGCGCTTGTATTTAGGTATAAATCCCTGTGTCCCGACACATGGCCCAACTGGCAGGGCAAACTACCTGAGGGCGTGTCCACCCTGGTGAAACACCTGGGATACAAGCCTGAGGAGTACAAGATGGGCAGGTAGGACACACGTAGGCATACAAACTCAACCATGTGAAGATCCCATTCAGAAATATTAGTACTGGAGACTCACTTCACTATACCGCACTAAGTGACTTCACTACACAACAAGTGGATTGTTAGCAACAGTGATAGAACTGTGCAGAAAGCCAATCAGGGAACTTGAATGGTAAGGGTAGAAAGACGGTCCTAGACGGTTAGATAATCAACCTTATTGTGGATCTAATTCTCTACTGCAGATCAAAGATCTTCATCCGTTTCCCCAAAACCCTGTTTGCCACTGAGGACGCCCTGGAGACCAGGAAACAGAGCCTGGGTGAGAACTAACACCGCGTGCATCAACGGATCACTTAGAACAGCGGCTATATGTCTGTTCCTGACTATCTCGTTGTCTCTCCTCCCTCCCTACCTCCAGCCACCAAGCTGCAGGCTGGATGGAAAGGCTACACTCAGAAGACCAAGTACCAGAAACTCAGGCGCTCAGGTAAGTCCCTTTCTGCCTCATGACCACAACATGGTGCCTGTTATGAAGAAGTGATGGAGGAGGTCATGAACAAAGAATAGCTGCCTGTCCACATAGGGCCCTGAGTCTAGCGTTGTTCCAGTGTATATCCCCTTTTACTGGATTTAGTGTCATTGTTGATTGATGTTGTATATTTCATTTAGCCAACCTCGGCTGTAAAGGTTGAGTCTTCTAAAAGTAAATCAATTTACGAAAGATAAGATACAACGTAGCACGGGACCGATTTATCTGACAGGGCGGATTAGATGTGGATGATGATTGAATCTCTGAAAACACTTTTATCTTCATGACAGTTAGGGTCACACAACCAATTATATTCATGACATAACTGTATAATATCTCACTATTGTATCAAGGGCATTAAACGTCAGTTGCTGTTATGTGAGTGTGTTTTGTGAGTTTGTGATTGATGATGTTTTGTAATTAAATGTCTGGGACATAAATGACCATTCACCATTTAGTTAAATAATAAGCTATTCAAAGGCCTATGTGCATGACAGGGTTGGTGAGTGAAGCATGATGAGTGATTAGTTAGGGGGAGAGTAGCATGATGAGGGCTACGGGCGGCAGTAGCTCAGGAGGTAGAGTGGGTTGAGTTCGATCCCCGGCTCGAGTGTCGAGGTGTCCCTGAGTAAGACGTCTCACCTTGACGGCTCCTGACGAGCTGGCTGTTGCCCTGCGTGGTTGACTCCACCGATGGTGTGTGAATGAGTGAATGAATGGTTCAAGGCGCTTTGGATAAAAGCGTCAGCAAAATTCCCTTAATGGAAATGTCTGGTCCGGCCTGCAGCCATTCGGATCGAGGCGTGGTGGAGGGGGATCCTGGCCAGGAGGAGGGCTCAGCGCCGGAGGAAAGCATCCGACACCATTCGCAGGTAAAGAGAGAGGAGGTGTTCTGTATTTCACCAGTAGGGGGCAGGCTTTAAACATCCGCAGGTAGAGAGAGAAGAAGTGTTCTGGAGGTCACCAGCAGGGGGCAGGTTTTAACCATAACTTCACTTCTCCATCGGTCTGTCATGGATGAAAGTAGACAAATTTGACGAGAAGATTTGACAAAGGATTTGTGAAGATCGTTTTTTTCCAAACTGTATTACTCATGGGAAATGGGAACTATTTTATATGATATATGATACGTATTATACCACCAGGTGTGAGTGTGATTAGCCCTTACAACCCGTTTTGAAAATCTTTGAAAAACGTTGCTCATATATCGAGCACACATCTAGGTGAACAGGCCCACTAGGGATGTCAGAAGACGCAGATTTTCAAAACGGATTGTAAGGGCTAATCACACTCACACCTGGTGGTTTAACAGGCCCCCTTTAATCTTTCACATGCACCATTTGATCATGCAGTTTCCCTGAGTACTTTTACCCTGGAAATCACGAGTTATCGCGAGAGCACAACTTGAATTTGCTCAGCGAGTCACTCTGGGAACGTTCAATATACTCACTCCCCGATTGCCCTGGCCCAGAACATTAACCAATCACATCGGTGTATCTGATATAGGCGGGCCAAAAGCGTTGCTGTTTTACTGACCGGATACGGCAAGAATCGTATCTATTGGTTAGCTCCGCTGGTCTGGACACATCACCCCTTGTATTCTTCTGATTGGTCGTAGTGTTATCCAATTGCATGCAGTGATATTTTCAAATGCATGCTTGGTGCTGCCCCTCGAGTTGGGCCATTTTCCTTACTCGTTGCCAGACACTACAGCTTTTTAGATGTGGGTCTGGATATCCAGGCTAGAGTACTTTAACTAATCCTTTAGGGAAATAGTTAATGTCACAGGCGCTCTGATCAAAGGTAGAAAAGGAAGAAAAACGAATAAAAGTTAGAACCATAATGTCTAGAAATTAAATACGCAAGACAAATATCAACACATTACTACGCAAAGACAATATCGAAATAATATCGAAAGATATGCCTGGATACAAAATTGTATATTATACTGTACATTAAGGAGCTATTCCCCGGGTTGTTTTTGTGTATTCATTGATCTCTCTCCTTCTCCCCTCAGATTCATCAGGGGCTTCATCTACCGCCACCAGGAGCGCTGTCCCCAGAACGAGTACTTCCTGGATTACGTCCGCTACGCCTTCCTGATGAACCTCCACCGCAACGCTCCCAAGAATGTCCTGGACAAGAGCTGGCCAACGCCCCCGCCGGCTCTCACCGAGGCCAGCTCCACACACGCGCACAAGCGCACACACGCATGCATGCACACAGGCACACACAAAGATACACATGGGCACACACAGGCATATGCACACGCGAGCACGTACGTGCACGTGCGCACAAACATGCACATACACAGGCACACACACACACACACACACACACACAGAGGCGCCCACAATCACACACATACACAAATTAGGAATATATTTTTTAACCAAGTACCACATGGTGGCAATGACAATGGATTGGCTTATCACGAAAACAGACCAAACACACCCTTGATGCAACCAATATTATAAATGTTTATGTTTTCAACACAAGGTTAATGGTGAATGAACTGCTTTGATTCGTTGTTCTTACCTTGGTGACAATACACTAACGATTGCTTTGCATTCAATGCCTAACTTTCACCTCACATCTTAAAGCACAGGAACAACTAGTGTGATGGAAGAAGGGTGTATTAAGACTTCATTAGGAGTCCTTTATCTCCCTTAGTTTCCTAGTGGGACAGGACCTTGTGATGCTAAGCCTACTCTCTCTCTCCAGGCCTCAGAACACCTGCGCAAGATGTGCATGCAGAACATGGTTTGGACTTACTGCAAGAAGATCAGCCCAGAGTGGAAGCACCAGGTACCACCAGGGGCAGAACACTTTAATATATATATCATGTACAATTCACATGAAAAAAACGTAAATGTCCAGTCTACTTTATAGCCCATTAACTTTTCTTAACACACAGTCCTCTTACTGCCTCAATAGTGGTTAACCATATTCATAGACCTATAATTATCCCTATCTGCATTATATGCATAGAACATTAATATTCATAGCAGTCTGCGCTACAAAACAATATTAACTTGCACTGCGGTAGGTGAATATGGGTTACTTTACGGTGTGCAGTTGTATCGAAACAGTTTGGTTATCGAACAGAGAAACAACCTCAAAAGACGACTTGAAAACATGGCCGTATTAAAGAATGCATACCCAAAAAATCCCCCTCAACTTTACCCTTGGATTCAAACGTCTGTGAATCCCCATTATTCCCACTCATCAGTATAACCCCAAGGTGTTTGGACGTCGGGAGCTCCATCTGGCCAGTGGCTGATGTCCGTGTCAGAGATGGGGTTTAACTTCTCAGTCACATAGTATAACCTAGTGTGTTTGGCACATTTCATGTAAAACTTGGCTCATTATAACTCTCCTACACAACAACGGTGCTAAAAAGGATTTACAAAAGAAGCTGCTTAAATATAGCCTATTTAGATATAGAGGGCTCAGGCTAAGGTCGCAGACTACTCAGACCATATGTATGCATTTTATATTCAATTCTGCCAGGTCCGTTCCCCGAGATGCTACTTAATTCTACACACAGAAATTGACTGCAAATCAAGCCCAAATAACAATTACACTATCATATGAGAACTAAACACAACCACATATTTACAAACATCAACAGAGTATTAATTTCTGTGTAATAGCGTTGATGATGTGAGGGGATTCTCGATGTGTGTGACCAGATGGAGCAGAAGACTGTGGCCAGTGAGCTCTTCAAGGACAAGAAGGACAACTATCCCCAGAGTGTCCCCAAGCTGTTCGTCAGCACCAGGCTCAGTACGCAGACCCCCACTACGCTCTCTCTTCCCATTCAGTTTTTGCTCTCCTTCTATGACCTCCTCTGCATACCCTCTAGATCAGTGATCCTCACTATTTTTTTGACAAGAGCCACATTGGCATTGCAAAATCAAAAGGAGAGCCACTTTTATGACAACATGCTAAGTCACCTTTGCAAATGTGCATTTCTTCATATAAATTGGTGTTACGTCCCAATGGTGTTACGCCATTTTACGCCGTTTTGAAATGGCGCTCCAGATTGCTTCGTTTGAAACCGGCACGGGTTTGTTTGCAAATCAAACATAGAGGGTTCATACCGTGCAAAACAAACAGGAATTCGTCCGTCCACTTCTCTTGAAATTTTCTGTGCTCATCTTATATGCTTCAGTATTTTTCGTTTTTTAATTACACCTGCCGTTTCTCTGCCCGTCCCCTCTCCGATGTCTTCCTGCTGATTTTTGTCCTCAGACTTATTTCCCTCATCCACTCCACTAGCAACACTGTCTGTCTGTTCGTCTGGTTTTTGAGTTCTTTTCTGTCCCTTTTTTATTAAAAACCGGTCCATTTCGTATTTCAGCTGGCAAGCGGAGCGTGCGGAGCTAGCGGAGCTTACGTAGCCCGCCTTTAAATTTTGAGCGGTCACGTGTTGTAAACAATGCCATACGCTTGCGGGCTGCGTTGCCAGGTTTGACAGGTTGACAATTCCCCCTTTAGGGATCATCATCGCCTTCATTAGTTGGGTGAAGGGACAAGTATAATTCAGATGTTTGCGTTTTTGTAGTGCAATGTTGTACGTTTATGAAGCACATTTGAAAAAATGTATTGGCTGTGTTACCACATAGGAAGCTACCATGCGAGCCACCAATTATAGCTTGACGAGCCGCATGTGACTCGTGAGCCGCGCAATGAGTAACGCTGCTCTAGATAAATGGATGTAGAAACAGTATGTTGAAACACAAATCTCTTTTTGACGTAGATGGAGAGGAGATCAACCCCAAGGCGCTGCAAGCTCTGGGCACTGAGAAGATGAAGGTGAACAGTTTGACATTCACAAACAGCTCAACCACCTGCTTCCTCTATATAGGCAGCATTACCTCCGCCCACATTGTGACGTATATGGAAATTACAAAACCAGCGCGAATGACTACTTACTAACAACAACAGAGTTAGGATTAGCCCAACCAACTGAAATGCTAATCAAAAAAGTTCTGAGTCTCTGTACTCCTCAGCAGCGGATAATGAAAAAGCCTTCTTAAAGACAAATTTAAATGTAACCTTGCGTTATGGCTCCCGCTCCTGGTGAAACACTAGGGCTGTCTCTCAATTCAGGGGACGCATCCTTCGAAGGACGCGGTCTATGAAGGTGTGGCCTTCGTAGACCGTGAAGGCCGGACCGAAGGCTGAACAAACGTTTTTTTGAATGAGACGGTCTGGCCTACGGAGCATTTCAAGTTTGTGTGACAAGCCGTTAACATCCTTTACCTTGCGTGACGACGCGCCGCTTCTGTCACCTAGCAACCCTGACAGCTGCGGTTCAAACTGGACGGCGGAGGAGAAATATGGAGCAGTTATATCTGGTCTGGACACAAAAACAACCCGGGGTATAGCTCCTTAATGTACAGTATAATATACAATTTTGTATCCAGGCATATCTTTCGATATTATTTCGATATTGTCTTTGCGTAGTAATGTGTTGATATTTGTCTTGCGTATTTAATTTCTAGACATTATGGTTCTAACTTTTATTCGTTTTTCTTCCTTTTCTACCTTTGATCAGAGCGCCTGTGACATTAACTATTTCCCTAAAGGATTAGTTAAAGGACTCTAGCCTGGATATCCAGACCCACATCTAAAAAGCTGTAGTGTCTGGCAACGAGTAAGGAAAATGGCCCAACTCGAGGGGCAGCACCAAGCATGCATTTGAAAATATCACTGCACGCAATTGGATAACACTACGACCAATCAGAAGAATACAAGGGGTGACGTGTCCAGACCAGCGGAGCTAATAATTATATAAAACATAACATTAATTAGTTTATATGGCTCGTTTTAATGTCGTTGAACTTTGACAATAAAGTTACAAATTTAAAATAGTCCCAACTTTATTTTAATATAAAAAAATGTTTTTACAAAGTTTTGTCATTAAATATGTCATTTGCTGCAACTGCCACTTCCCCTCGCTCCGACGCAATTTCAGAAAAAATCCGACGGGCAATGAATCTTGGGATATGTTGCGCCGTGAAGGATGCAGCCGGTGGATCCTTCAAATCCAGAAAAAGAAGGCTGCATTTGTCGACCGCATTTGAAGGAGCCTTCGAAATGGGACAGCCTTGGCACGTTACAGTGATGCAAACGGCCTTCGAATGCAGCCTTCGAAGGATGCATGCTGAATTGAGACAGAGCCTAGATACCGCCCGACACCCGTTCATCCTGTCCCCTCCCCACTCGGCGGGCGTCCTGCTGTGGAACAGAGGAATGGAAGGGTAATTGGCTAATTGATTGGGAAGTGGTTTGGATGAGCGGCTCTCCAGAAATACGGGCGGCAAAACTATCTGGCCAAATCCTTTCATGAATTATATGGAAGGGAATTTTGTTCGGACACTGCTAGTCTACTGCTTTTAAAGATTACATAAAACATTTATTTGTACGATGTTCATCTCCATGTTAAACCCATCGCTATAAGATAGTTGAAATGGAGTTCAATTGATTGATCTCTCTCTCTCTCTCTCTCTCTCTCTCTCACACACACACACACACACACACACACACACACACACACACACACACACACACACACACACACACACACACACACACACACACACACACAGTATGCGGTGCCTGTGACTAAGTACGACCGTAATGGATACCGGGCCCGGCCCCGCCAGCTGCTGCTGACCGGCGACAGCATCGTCATCGTGGAGGAGGGCAAGATGAAGCAGCGCATCGAGTACGGAGCTCTGAAAGGTCAGAGGTCAACCACAGCCAATAGAGATTAACATCTGGCTAGTTATGATGGGTGGATGGATGGGTACTTTATTCAGTCGAATAATAGCACAATATATTGTAGCAGGCTGTGGGGTTTCCACACTACCAAGTTGAACAGTAAAACCACACAACACAGAGATCAGTTCAAAGTCAAAGGATCATGAAGCAACCCTGCTTAATGATCCTCAGGCTTGCATAGTTTAGGGGAGGAAGTCCATGTAAGGCTTGGGGGTGGAGCCCGCAGGTTGCCAGATATCTCCCTTTAATTACCACCCCTCCCTGCCGTCTGCCACAATATGAATAAAAAAGGTAGTATAAGTGTTATATTTGCAGTCATAATGTATCATATATATTAAAGGACAGTTGTACAGTGTTCCTGTTTGGTTTGCGCCTCCCTCCAGTTTGAGTCTGGAGGTCCTCAGCCCTCCATCTCTCTGTGTCTCAGGTGGGTAGGGGTTGGGGTTGGGGTTAGGGTTAGGTGTTAGGGTTAGGGCTAACAGGTTGAGAACCTCCCTCCAGTCCGACTCTAGCAGCCAGAGGTCCTCAACCTTCTCCATGTCTGTGTCTCAGGGATCTCGGTGAGCTCCCTGAGCGACGGTGTGTTTGTTCTGCACGTCCCGAGCACTGACAATAAGCAGAAGGTGAGGCGGGGCACACATTAACAATAACACTAACACTCGAGGGAGAGCAGAGCATTGACGGAGCTGTTCTGCTCTCCTAGGGGGACGTGGTGCTGCAGAGTGATCATGTGATCGAGACCCTTACCAAAGTGGCCATCTGTGGCGAGAAAGCCGACAACGTCAACATCAACCAGGGCAGGTGAGGACCACTGCGTGTGTCTGCTTGTGTAAGTTGCATGCATTTTGAAATTGTGCGTGGCCTTTTTGTGTCGCCTAGGATTCAACTGTTTAATTAAGCTTATCAGGGACATGGGCCTTAATATATGCAAATACATGGAAAATATCATACATTCTTACACATCCCTGTCCACCAATTATTCACCACAGAATACACACACAGTGTTGCAAAAAGCTGTGTTCCCCTCTTTTCACTAAACTGTCTAACATGTGTCCTGTGTCGGGTTCAGCATCACCTTTGCCCTAAGTCAGGGCAAAGAAGGAGTGATCGACTTCACTCCTGGGTCGGAGCTGCTGGTGGCCAAGGCCAAGAACGGCCACTTGGCTGTGGTGAGTACACAGACTTCTGGTTGATTGGGGTTAGTTGATTGACCTGGATACACTAAAACATCTTTATCTCTTGTCCTGATATAATACCTGAGAAGAAGTGTGACCTATATCCTTGTATCCTTTAAGAATATGTAGAAACCCCAAATAGGACTTTATCCCAGAGCTGTATGAGCAGGGGCTTAGAGAGGGGCCACTCCTTAAGGTTAAATCTAGACCTGTAGGCCATGAAGCACTACACTGAGACGCCCAAATGGAACGTTTTGAAGGGCTAAGACTGACCTGGAAAGAACTACAAGTAAGCGGGGGAGCTTCCATGTTTATAAATAAAAAGCACTGGTACATTAAACTAGAAATATAGTAAATGTAAATAAATACATGTTATGATTCAATATGAATTAAGAACGACTCATGAAATTGGTTGACAACTGTACATTTTCTAGTGCTTTGAATTCAGCCAACCCCAGCTCCCTGTTCGCTTGAGTCAGTCTGCAGGATGGTCGTGCCCTCCCCAATATGGCTGTGACGTCGATTTACCCCAGCAATGGGTTGAGGCAGTAAATATGGCGTCTATGTAAATATGTCTCTGGGCACTAGTAAACATTGTAAGATACACCTGTGTTTTAGACTGGGTATCCCCAGCCCATTCTGCCGGTGATTTGAATTCACCCTAAATAAGGGTCTGCAGAAGAGCTTTAAGTTTCTTTCTGCTTCCGATACGTTTTTGCGGGAGCCAATCACCAAGCTGGCTTTTCCTCCTGGCGTGCTACTGGATGGTTTAACACAATGACAACAGGGAAGCGACGGCAAGCAACCAATTGCGTACAGAGTCGTTTGAACTACTCTAATCACGCCTCTTGTGCTGAAGAAAATGACAGCAGCCTCCCCAGACCAACGTGCAATCTACGATTGAGCCTGGTCCGGCAATAGCCAGGCTACCTGTGTTTAGCTCTACTACTACTCCTTTGTGATTAAGGGCTATCATAAGAAACAAGTATTGGCTTTGAGTTTGTACCTCACCTATGTGAACCCCATAGGAGATTAAACGATAATTGTAATGAACAGGTAATCACCTAGTGCATATTCACAGCTGAACATTATAGTCTGAAACGTAACAATCTCTTGTTTTGCTTTTTTGGGGCTGTTTACATTTGCCAATGGGTATTATGTTTGTATTAAAGGCAACTACAAACTCCATAAAGAGACTTATTTATAAGACCAAGAAAAGTGAAGCAATGAGTTAGGAAGATCAAATACTGAATAAAAAAAATACTATTTTTAAGTCACTTTAGGAAAGCTGATAAATGGAAGATTGTATGATTGTAAGAATGTATGTTGGAATATTGGAATTTGTATTTATTTTTTATTGATTTGGTGTGTAAATTACCAAATATAAATTAATAGAAAAGGTCAAAACAGACTCCAGATAAAGTGTGTATCCACAGTGACCTCTTGACCTCTTGATTTTCAGACCGCTCCCAGACTCAACTCCAGATGATCGCTTCGGGGACAAACCCACTCTGGAGGGAACACGCCCACTCCCCTAGCCTTTTTGATCCACCAATCACGTGATCGCAGTGACCACTCTGCCTTAGCCAATGAAACGACAGCTTCCAACGACATGAAAACAAAAGCTCCGTAAAACGAATTGATATATTTATGTTTATTTTTTGGGGGTTATTTTGGGTATTAATACTGATTCTGTTTTGAGTTTCTGATTTTTATAAATAATACACATATATATATATATATATATATGAAGCCGAGCAATAACCTATTTCGTGACATTTCCTTGCGCTTTTGTAGCATCCTAACTATGGGAATGACTGTGGAAACCAATTGGGGAAGGTAATGGCGTCTCGTCTAGTTTGAGGGGGTAAAATGTGTTACTAAGTAGCCTGTTGCTCTTTCCTTCAGTTTGTTTGGACTGCTTTACCAGCTTGTTTGCCCCTTTCTGACACTCGTTTAATGACAGCCTGTTCCCTGGCAGTAGTAGGAGACAGAGCTGATAGTATGTAGGCTGCGGGAAACAGAATAAATCAAGCTTTAGGAGGCCAACGTCATACTATCCCATGATGTGCTCATCTATACAGTGAGGGGTTGGAGAAATAGAAGGGCCCTAAAACCTAAAACTGTGACTATGTACTATCACAGTAGTATGCATTTTCTGATGTAATCCTGAATATGCTTCAAGTGAAAGACCCTGTACGTAGAACAAATTGAGATAGAGCAACAGCATACCACGGATGCTTAGGAGACCAACGGATGTGAGGAACGTGTGAGAGAACGTCTGAGAAGGAAAAGGAAAAGATGAAAAGATGAGAATGTGTTGACTTGTTGCCAAATGTGCCTTTTGAGCGTGGCTTGGTCCATGTTAACTTAGTTCTTGGACAATTGTAAACTGTGACACTAAGTGCTGAATCTGACGGGAAACAGAATCTCAGCGGGCCGAGGAGCCAGGGGAGGGAGCAGACCACAAAGCAGATCAACGCTTTACATGGCGTACAACGCCTATTGCGTCTGTCGTGCGCTACAGCTACATCGTCCCCTGAACACTTTCGTTGAGTTACAATCTTGTCCTGGTAAAATAACTCCTTGTCATACCCATGCCTTCCTTCGTTGTACAACCCCCCCCGCACCCTTCGCCTCACAAGCCTTGTGCAGACGATTCCGAAGAGCTTTTGTTGAAAGAAAATAGAATTGATTTTCTAAATAGTTGTGATGCTAATAGAAGCGGTTATGAACCCCTCCACCTCTGGGGTCCTGGGTTGAGATTGGCACAGTAGAACCTGCACTCGCATGCTAAAAGCCAAAGAAGTTACTTCTTGGCTTTTGATTTACAGTGATTCTGTGTATGATGTGGGGTTTTAAGAGATGCAAAATGCAGCTCGATTTGGTTTAATAGTGAAGAACGTGCAAAGAGATTTTTGATTATGAAATGACCCGTGTGTGTGTGTGTGTGTGTGTGTGTGTGTGTGTGTGTGTGTGTGTGTGTGTGTGTGTGTGTGTGTGTGTGTGTGTGTGTGTGTGTGTGTGTGTGTGTGTGTTTGAGAGAATGGGGGGGGGGGGGGGGGTACTATACTGCCAAAGCTCCGCAAGTTGTGTAATAGGACGTTGTAACAATTTTCACTTCCAGCATCATACTCCAATCTGTGTGAGTTGAATACCCTGATTATTTAATCTGACTGTTATGGCTCAACAATGTCAGCTTTACTATTAAAAACAATCTTAGGTTGTGTATCTATTAATTTACTGAAGCACATGTGCTGTTTTCCTTCTGAATTACTGTACGCACCAACCAATGTATAGTGATGTCAGCTCTAATAAATAAGACCATGATATATTTGACAAATAAAGTGTAAAAATAAACGGTAAACAGGCATTCATGTTGTCTGTTGAAGAAGACCACGGAGACCTAAATCAGATTCACTTCACAGGCTGTAAAGGTGTTTACAAGTGGATGAAACACTTCGCTTGTCTTTTCATGCTTATTGTAAAAAGGGTAAATAATGCAGTGGCAAATAATCCGTTCAAAGTGTTGAATGTGGTTTGATGGAACCACATGAGTCGGGGGAACGTGTTTTATGTAGTTCTTCCTCTCTCCACTAAGCGCCTCCCTCAGCCTAAACTTCAGGATGTTTTCATCTTCAGTGGGTCTCATGCAGGGTCTGCTCTCTGCATATGGCCCACCTTTATTTCCTGGAAGTACAAGCTTGTTCCTTACCATGTTCTTTTTGTTCCTCTCTTGCATTTGTTGAGAAACTGACGCTCATCTAACACATTCATGAACACAGCTTTACTATTCTGTAGACTGCACACTGCTATGCAATAGATAGGATTCAATTCCTCAGCATTATTTTATAAATCTAAGACTGTGTATTAAGTGATTATTTGGGCCTAGTGTAAAATATTGACCATGCATTTAGCAGCACTGTACTGTTCTGCCATCTTTTATAACGCACTGTGTTTACTAATTGTGTACCAGGCCACATGTTGTGTTTTTACTATGTTTTGTGTCTGACCAAACTAATTGTACCTTTAGAGATTATCTCCTAACCTGTTATGTTAACTATCTTCTTTGTTTCAAACGTTACTCGACTGTTTTTCTCCTTACCTTTTATTATTTATTTAACCATTTCGCCGCTTGCTGATTGGTCGAACGCGTCTCTAGCTCAGCGGCTGGCCAATGACAGCGCATGCTTGTTTGTGCGGTCGGTCCTCTCCGATGTATAAAAAGAAACAGGAACGCTGATGCAGGAAGAATATGGATCGATGCCGAGAATCAAGGCACCACCTGCACGACTAAATCCACCACTGTTCATGTGTTGCTCCTTCGACGGTGAACCCCAGGTCTTCAACGGACACAGTCACTCCGTGGTGAGAGACCCTCGCGAGTGTCCTCGGGTTTAAGGATCTCAGGTAGGTTCCTCCAGCTGAAGGATGCTCTCAAACCTCTCTGTGTGGGAGCCGTTATGCAAGGCAGCGCATTAAGTTAAATAACATTCACTGAGGCGTTCTGATAGGCTATAGTGATCCACACCATTTCACATTGTGTGATCTTCAAATCAGAGTTATTAAGTATAAAGGAATGTGACATTTGTGTTATTGTGAAGAAGTGCACCAATTCACTCGTGACTCGTATTTTTATTTATTTTTGATTCAGTCCTGTCGAGTAGGCTAACAGTATGGATATTCATTGTTCTTCCTACTATTACTATACATTCAACACCGATAACCAGTCCAGGGATCCACTTACCCTCACCCTGTTCATGCAGAATAGAGCAGCTGATCACAATGATAACATAATGCGTAATGCGTGTTAGGCGAAAGGTTGACAAGACCCGTTATATCACTTACCAAATCTTTATTAATTTCTCGACTATCATTGCAGGCTATATTAATCGGTTAATGATTTCAGCCAGAGGAATATTATCTCATTGGTTCAGGTCGATCTTGACATGACCCGTGGGCCCGGTGTTGTGCTATACACCCCTATTGTGACATGTTGTCAATCTAAAATGACGCGCACGTTAAATTAATTAATTGGCATCCTCGAGAGCGCGTGGACGCGGAGCCGCGGGTCCGAGAGCAGAGAGAGGCCAGAGCAAGCATATCGCGCCGCACTGGTTCGAACCGGCTGGAACATAAGCTCACGTGCAGCAATTCCAAGAGCCATGTCACTTTCGACCAATAGAAGAAGCCCACGGATAAAGGGTCCACCCATCAGACACACAGAGGGCGAGCCGTCCGTCTCTAGTGCGCAGTCTGCTGCTGGCACGCTCCTGGGTCTCTCAGCTGTTGTGTGTTTGGGAGAACTTCCCCTTCTGCACGTCATTAGGAGAACGAAGAAACCATGACAGCGACCCCTATTTCCAAAGCATATGTTGGCCATTACACTTCATGTTTTCTCCTCAATTGGTGTTCCGACTTCCCAGTTTGGCTTTAAGTATCAGCAACAACTCTTAGAAGCACATTTGGCTTCTTTTATTCTAATGATTATAAAACCACAGTTGACTGAACACATTCCCACGTATGTCCTCCCTCCAGGTTCCTTCTCCCTCAACTCGGACCAGGCCCCCTGTTGTTCATCCCTCCCCCGGCTGCTATGGCCCCCTCTCTGGCCACGGCCTTCTCGCGCCGCTGGTGGATGGCGGTGACGGCGGTAGTGGAGAACCTGCTGTTCTCGGCAGTCCTGCTAGGCTGGGGCTCCCTGCTCATCATGCTTAAGTCGGAGGGCTTCTACTCCTACCTGTGCCGGGGACCCGGTGAGCCAGGCTCTTTGTGTCCAATAGGAACCATCTAAAACCTTCAGCCGTGCTGCCACTCCATAATCGCCCCTCAGATTGTACTAGTTGCCATGTTGGCATGAACTGTGACCCTGTAACATTTGAGCTGCTGCCACCTTTCACTGTATTTTGGAGTCTATATTAAATGTTTCATTGGGGGGGGGGGGGGGGCAAATTATTCATGTAGACGAATTTTTGAAGTCGACGAGTCGTCCCAGCTCTAGCCTCCAGACGATATTATGAATCACAAACGACTTTGTCGGGTTCTCCGACGTCTCTGGTTCTTCCACTTCCACATCAATCTGAAGTAGACTGAACCGCCTGCTGCCTGCTGCCGGGCGGTGGTGCCTCGCGGCAACCGGCGGCAGGCAGCATGTCGCAGTACATGTAGGCCTACTTCAGGGAGTCAAAGCCAAAGTTCCTTTCCCCCAATTCCTTCTCAACTATGGCTGAGATAACCCCAAATACAGTCTTGTTGTGGAAATGCAAGAGACGTCAAAGAACCGACGTGTTATGCGCCATAACACCAACAGAAACACTTGCGTGTGTAATCACACACACACATGTGGCGCTCGCACGGTCGTGTCTCATTGGTGGGCCAAATACTCTGGGCGGGCAAGGAGGAGAAAGGGGAGGAGCTTAGAGCCTTTATGACGACTAATGGGACAACATTCCAAATCAGCGCGTTTGAGCCTCCGTTTGTTCAAAGGCGAGCAGAACACCTAGTGCTCGTTTTACACTAAACGCAAGTTTTAGCCACTGGGGGACCATAGGCAGGCTAGGGGAACTCATATTTATGGTATAAAACCTCATAAAGTAAGATTTTCATGCCATGGGACCTTTAACCCATCTTTAGAGGGCTTGGTGGGGTGGGGCTGGGCGGGGGGGCGTAGAGAATAGGCCCTTCCAATTTCCCCCCAAAAAAAGTACTGAACATGCTTTGTGTCGTGTGTGTGCATGCATTTGTCTGTGTGTGTGTACGTGTGTGTGCGTGTTTGTGTGTGCGTGTGTTCATGTGAGTGTGTGTGTGTGTGTGTGGATGCGTGTGTGTGTTTGTGTGTGCGTGTGTGTGTGTTCATGTTTGTGTGTGTGTGCACATGTTTGTGTGCCTTTGTGTGTGTGTGTGTGTGTGTGTGTGTGTGTGTGTGTGTGTGTGTATGCATGTATGTATGTGTTTGTTTGTTTGTTTGCCTTTCCGTCTGTGTGTATCTGGACTTGAAGGAAACCATATTTCCATGTTTGCTCAGTATCCACTAAGCTCGTCATTAATCCGACGCATCGACCCCAAGGATGACACTGCACAAGGACAATGCCGCTCGCTGGACTTATGTTTAATCTGTCCCATTAAACCTGCCATCCCTAGCAATCCTCCAACACACACACTATCTAGGTCACATTTTGCTGGATGCCCTTTTATCAAGTCATTGAGATGGACGTCAATTCTTCTGCATCCCCGCATTACCGCTGAGTCATCCACTTCTTAAACCGATGCACTCCTCCCTGTCGACACACACACTCCCAGAGACCAGTTCAGCTCTCAGCATGTTCGTGTTGACAAACAGGGCAGACCAGTCATAAGGCTGGCTTCCTGCTGGTAGGATGTGGGCCACCATAAACCACCAGATCATATATCTTGAAGACATATGATGTCTTTCTGTGTAGAAGGAGGTTGTTGTTTGGTGGTTGTTTGTTGAGATGAGGGTTCTGAGAGGTGCTCAGAGATCCATCATCCAGTACAGTCTGGATCCCCACGTATCACCAGGGGCCTCATGTACTAAGGTTGCGTACGCACAAAAACGTGGCGTACGTCCTTTTCCACGCTCACGTTCAGATGTACAAAACGTGAAATGACCGTAAAAATGTGCGGTCCCCACGTCAGCTCCAGAGCTGTCGTACGCACGTTTCTACAGCTATTGTTCCTTTGGCGACACTTAGAGGTGACGCTGGGAAACTGGGAAAAAAGGTGAAAACCATGACTCATCAGAGTGATTTGCACATCAGAGACACACTAATGAACGATTAACACACCTTGCAATTATATGGGTGGCTATAAAAGCATGCGGAATGGATGAAGAAAATTGTTTTAAAAATGGCTGCGTTAGCGTTGTTAGAGGAAATCGCAAATGGTCAAATCCGAAGGGAACGTATATTTAGGGAACGCGAGGACTTACTCGCAAATGATGATGATTGGCTCATGAGCCGATTTCGTTTCCCCAGGCCAGTATTACTGGAGCTGTGCGCAGAGCTGCGGCCGGCCCTAGAGCGCCACACAGCCAGGAGCCAGGGGTTGTCCGTGCCCACACAGGTGCTGACCACGTTGGGGTTCCTGGCAACAGGGGCCTTCCAGCGGGAGCTGGCCGATCGGTCAGGAGTGTGCCAGTCCACCCTGAGCCGAGCCATGCCAGCTGTGTGGGACGGAATCATCATATGAGATTAATATGAGTCCAGACCGGCCTCATATGCATTAATGCATTAATATGAGACAATTAATGCATTCAAAGCCGAGCCACGCCGCTTTGCCCTGTGAATTCAGTGGCAGCGCAAATATAGCAGCAAATACGTTACATTCTTAACCCAGCAGCGGTGTTGTTCAGATACTGATTAAATGGGTTTGTTAACCATGCGTAATAGTATGGCTCCATGAGTATGCGCACACGTTCTATGTGTTCTTCATCTCTGGGCACTGCGTCCCTTTATGTTTTGCAGCGGTTGCATTTGTTCTCTGTTAAAATACATGGTTAATGTATTATTTTGGAGTTAATAAATTTGAAAAAAAAAACAGGAACACCACTAGTTTCTGGCTACGCCACTGGTGTCACCGATCAAAGCGGCCACTCTCAAATCGAAGGGGGAGAGTTCCCCCACTCCCGTCCCCCCTCCTGTTTCGGTCACGCTTCGGCGGTGGGCAGAAACCCTCTGCTTCACCTCCACCTTGAAGTCTGACCACTTTTTTTTAATTTCAGAGTGTGTGCGCTGCTGAGACCCCACTGCATTGACGGCCTCGCAAACACGCTCCCACTCATTTCTCTTTTGTTTAGCATTTATCCCTGTTGACAGGGTACCAAATAACATATGCTTGCGCATTTCTACCTCGTGGAGCAAAATCTCGAGCTCGGACTCCGTGAAGTTGCGTTTTTTAACTCTGTTCATGGTGCCAGGTGATCGGATTAAGAGGTGAATCTCAGGTCCAGAGGCCTATTTAAATGAAATTGCATATTTAAATGAGGGCGTGGACAGGGAGGAGTTTGGCACCTCGGCATATGCGCTCAATTCCACGTTGATTGAGATGTACAAAAGAAACGTGCTTGGATCCATGCGTTCGCACACTTTGATACATCTGAATTTATTTGTGCGTAAGACAGTTTCTGGGTTTTGGCGTACGCCAAGTTTCAGTATGAAATCCACGCAAGTCTTAGTACATGAGGCCCCAGGTCCTTCACAGCTTCATGGTGAATGCTGTTACATTCCTGTGTGTTTGTAAAAATCAAAGCTGTGAGGAAGTAGCTATGGGGCTGGTGGTTAGTTTACCCAACAGAGTTAACAGTAGCTGAGTAGAACAGACTTGAATATAAATAATAGACTGCTCATCATTATTAACAGCATACATATTAAATGCATATTCGACAATAAGTATTTTGAATAAATAACAAACCAAAATGGAAGTAAGAATTATATTGTAAAGGCCTACTTATTCAATCATTGGTCATTGTGGATTCTAAGTTGTTTCCAGATCAGTTTGGCAAGTCTGGTATTGCTATTTTTTCTCCTTGGTAAGAGTCAATGATCAGTTCATGGTGCACATTCAAATTAGTTCCAGCTACAATCTAAATCTATATACAATTCTACATCCTCCCCATCATCGTCACTACAACTGTTGTCATGGAAGCAAAGCCATGGACAGCTTGGGTTCGTCATTAACTGGTCATCAAGGGTCTCACAGCAGGGACTGTGTTTGACCTCAAACAGTGCACGATTGACACAGCAAACAATGGTAGGGCTGGAGGTATGCAGAAGGGGAAAATAATACATTTACAAGGGTAAAATAAAGCAAACAAAAGGAGTTTTATAAAACTCAGCTGGTGCACCCCCTTCCTAATGTTGGTTCAATTAGAAGATTTACACAATATGTTCAAATTAAATTGGTCTGTTAGTGTGTGTGGTCACAGACCCAGGTCTGATCTGAGCAGCTGTTAATGAGTCAGCTGAATGAACCTTCGCTGGAACAGACTATGTTACCTTCTGTTTGCCAAAAACCAAGAGCAGTCGGCACCGTGTGTGGAACCAACACACACGCACACGCACACGCACACACACACACACACACACACACACACACACACACACACACACCTCAAATCACTCCACTAGAAATGGAAGAGTGTTTTCCTAGAAAATGGTTTGGAAGGATTTCATTGGCTGAAGTTTGAATTCAAACAATGAATACCTTAAGTGAATTTACAGTAAAAGAAATGTACATGTTGAACTAGGAGGACCATATTCCAAAACAAAAAAACCCTCCAGTCCAACAAAAACCTTGGCACATGATGACTACCACTCATTCTCCTCTGGCCCTCCTCTTCTCGTCAACATCCTGATTTCACAAGACAGAGGGAGACGCTGTTGTGTGTGTCCTAAAGGCTCAAGTGCAAAACAACATTCAGTTGACGAGGCCTTGCCTCACTCCTAATCTCTCTCTCTCTCTCTCCGCCTCTTTTTGTCCCTTGTTCTCCTCTCTTTTTCAACTGGCGCACTCTCTCTATCGCTCTCACAGGAGGTGTCATGCCAAATTTGTACCGGCTGCCAAATTTGTACCGGCTGCCAAATTTGTACCGGGCACGTCAACAGTTGTCAACAACTGATTACGTAAGGGTTGTCCGTTGCCGGGCAGGTTTCAAAAAACATTCGCGCTCATGTTGCCAAAGACGAAATAACATAATACAGATAACGGATCGCTAGATAACACTTGTTTTTACTTTATATTTGTATTGTATTTAATTGTTTAATCAAATTTAGCTAGTAAACTGAATGTTTAAAGCGGGTTTCAAAAAACCTTCGCGCTCATGTTGCCAAAGACTAAATAACATAATACAGAAAACGGATCGCTAGATAACACTTGTTTTTACTTTATATTTGTATTGTATTGAATTGTTTAATCAAATTTAGCAAGTAAACTGAGTGTTTAAAGCAGGTCAAGGACGAAATAGCACAATACAGATAACGGACAAGTGCGAATGAACGAGCTTGAAGGTTCGCGAATGTTTGTAAACCTTTCACGTCATTCGACGACGCGATCATCTGTTGCCAGGCAGGTTTGGAATGGATTACGTATGGATGACGCGCCCGGTACAAATTTGGCAGCCGGTACAAATTTGGCATGACAGAGGCAATAAAACCACTTGTTTTTCTTTATCTGGGGTTTCCTCTAAAAAGCCTGGGGGCTGAGATTTTGGGGGTGTGTGTGTGTGCAACTCTAGTGCTTACGTCCCATTTTGTGGTATTCATATATGTATAAATATATATATATATCAGAGGGTCATATGGTATCCCTGACACAGGATTCAACATTCGTTCAGTTGTTCATCAGTTGCTCAATGCACATCTTTATTCTCTTTTTTTCTTTATACTCTATCATGACTAATGCTTTTCCTGTTTCCTAGGCAACGACTCCAGCTACAACCACTCTCAGGACCAATCAGAGGTGGAGGAGGAGTTCCTGGCAATGAAGGGCTGGCCCATCTGCAAGCAGCAGGATGAGATGCTGAACCTGGCCTTCACAGTGGGCTCCTTCCTGCTTTCCTCCGCCATCACCCTGCCTCTGGGCATCGTCATGGACAATATGGGCCCAGGAAGCTAAGGCTGCTTGGCAGGTGATTGGCCATTGGGATCACACCCCTGCAGTGATTGGGCGATTCATTTGACTCCGCCAGTAAACGTATAATAACACACCACCCAGCTTTTCTTGCCATTGTTTGGCATCTCTTTCTTTCAGACTTGCAAAAACAAAATGCAAAAGAGCATGAAGGAATATAGTCTCTACCACCTGACGCTGTTGGTATATGCAATCTTTGGGATTATTTATTGTTATTTATTATTTATTGTTAAATGTTTTCAGTGCCTGCTTTGCCTTCTCCTGCCTCCTCATCGCCTATGGAGCCAGTGACCCGACCAGTATGTATCTCTGCACTGCAATACGTTAACATACATCATCTCTTTGGGCTCTTCCCCCTCTGAGCGAGGCTGTGTAATAACATAACAACATGAAGCGACGCGGTGACTACTGACCATTAATAATGTCAATGTGGAAAGCAAACCTGAGTTAGCTGCTTGTCTGTCACCTCTGACCTCTCTTTCTTCCCTTGTGTCAGATCTCTCCATCCTCATCTTCTTCGCCCTGGCAATGAACGGTTTCGGGGGCATGTGCATGACCTTCACGTCGTTGACCGTGAGTTCTGTCATGTGAACATATATATCACCAGTGATGTTGGTTTTCAATGTAGTGAGTCCCCGGGACCCACAGGTGGCGAGTTGGGTGGGTCCCTGAGAAATTCAATGTGTCCCGACTCCCCAGTTTAAAAAATGTGTTTCTTTTTTATTATTATTCTATTTCTTAAATTAAATTAATAGTGTTAAACTCCTTGATGGTGGTATGATATGGTTAGAGCTGGAGTACTCAACCGTTCATGTTTAACACTAGAAACGCCGGGGCCATTTTTACTTACTCCTAGCGCCGCAAGAGGGGTCAAATGACCCCTGGGTAATTTTAATGAGAGGCTGTGCATTTGCACATAATGATCACTAGGTGGCGCCAATGAGCTATTACCGCGCGAGCGCCACATTTGTGTGTGTGTGTGTGTGTGTGTGTGTGTGTGTGTGTGTGTGTGTGTGTGTGTGTGTGTGTGTGTGTGTGTGTGTGTGTGTGTGTGTGTGTGTGTGTGTGTGTGTGTGTGTGTGTGTGTGTGTGTGTGTCACAAGCCTAGTCCTCACGATTTTGTCATAAATGTACATATATTCAATCAGAAGGATTGCAAAAAAATCCTGTTTGATTTGCTCATTCGACACGAATGAGCACAGCATCGAGCAGTGGAAACGTGGGTTTATTTACTATGAAGTTCGTATTTTTAATTGTTGAAATGAAATCAGCGGTGACGAGCTAGTTGTTTTGGTAGCGGCTAAATTAGCATGTCGCGATACTTTGTACAGGGGATCACGTCTGCGCCGAGTAGATGCGCAGAGGGTTGAAACAGCGCTTGTCCGATCTGCTCACAAGAAGGTTTCTTTGGCCAGTTACTGTGATTAAACACGAGTTGTTTAATGTTCACTATGTATCGTTTTTCATGGGGAAAATGAGATGCGTCCCCGGGACGCATGGATAGTGAGTTTAGTGCGTCCTTTCAGATTTTAATGCGTCAGGGACGCAGGACGCGTACCTAGCAACATCACTGTATCACTGGTGTTTAACAACTCCAAATCCCATGGTTCCCTGTTAATAAATGAAAGTAGAATACAACTGTATTGTCCACACGAGGTGGACAAGTGCCTTGGCTTCACTTTGCATATGCATAAATACATAAGAATATTACGCATAGACACCGTTAAAAAAACATTAGAAATTATTAAGAAGCAGCAATATGCTGCAGTAACCAGAGTTATGCAGAAACATTGTGTAATGACTGTGCAAGGTAAATGATGGTTGAGGTGTGCCGCAGCCGTAACGTTGCCGTAACGCGTCCGGTGGAATCAGGCCTTCAGGCCTTGAGAAAGAGGAGTGGATTAGTGGTCAAAGGGCGGCTGGGTGAAAGGCTGAGGGACAGAGGGAGAGAGGGGGGCAGAGGGAGGGAGAGGGATTTGGTTGTAGAAAGAGAGGAGGGGGGTACTGGGTGGGACAGCCTCAGCCCCTGGATGATGTCATCACTACAGAGAAATTGCTCAACGTGAGAGTTGAGAAAGAGAGAGTGAGAGGGAGAGTTAGGCCCAAATAATAAAGGGACAGAAAGAGAGAGTTGAAAGAGAGAGAGGCCAACACTAATGATGTATTATTAAGTTTTGCTCCATGCTCTGGGTACTAAAAAAAGACCCCCCTGATGATTAATTCATCTGCGCAAAGAGCACATTGTGATCCACGGTTTGAATGTCCGAACATATTTTGATGTCTGATGGTGATAGTTGGGTCCCCTACACGGCCATGGTCAGGGTGAAACATTACAGACATAAGAATGATCCAACTGCTCAGCTCCCACGGCATAGAGTGGTCTGCGCCTGGGCTACTGCCTCATTCTGAGAGCCACCATACCCCTATTTCCACTATCTGGTGTCCGGTTTTGAACTCCCTGGAAACCAAAAGAGTCTGGAGGACTGTAGTAGGAGTCACACACTGCTCTCTCCCTGGTGTCTGCCTCTCTCTCTCTCTCTCTCCCTGCATGTCTCCCTCTCTCTCTCTCCCTGGTGTCTGACTCTCTCTCTCTCTCTCCTGGTGTCTCCCTCGCTCTCTCTCTCTCTAGTGGTAGAAGCCTATAAAGTTTTTGTGTGCTCCCCTTCCACCATACATGGGGCAGACTGGGACAAAAGATCGTTTTGGACCATACCGGCCCAACACATTCGACAACGCACACCTTTTCAGTCTTTTCGGTCTCTTGAATGTGTATACCAACTGTGCAACTCATTAAAACCACGTACCTCATGCCATGCAATGAGTTAATGGGAATCAGAGAGAGTGGAAATAATAAATACTTTGAAGGTGTAGCTATCAGTGGCGGAACAACTTTATGAAGGGCCCTGGGGCAGAAATGGGTCAAGCCCCCCCCTTCCCCCCCAAAAACCCCCCCCCACACACACACACGCACACGCACATGCACACACACTGCCTGTCTGTGGCCTATGTCAGTGAGAAGAATGGAGAATGGAGTGCAACACTGTAGGCCTACATTAAATTCATCATCAGTATTCTTCTCACTTTCAGGTACACATAGGCTGTTCTCATTACTAGAGTTTACTTCCTGATGCCAACCCTCCCCATTAATCCAGGCTTCGGACCGGCACCTAGCTGAACTTGCCCCCTTAAGTGGCTGGGTTAGGCTAAACTGTAAACATATATTACAAAGATTCCAACTAAATGTTAAGAGGATATGTATTGTTAATATAGACAACTTTAAACATGGCGGCCAATTTCTGATGTTGCCATGGGAAATATTTTATTAGCTATATGGGGCGGTCTGAAAGTATCACCAGACATTAAAAATACGTTTGAAATACACTCATGTGAAGAGAGAGGAGTTAAAACACGTCTTCGTTAATTATAGCGCCCCCTAGAGGTCAGTGGTCACCAAATTCATGAGTGTCCGCATGATGATATCATGGGTCCATGTACCAAGATTGGTTATGATATGTCAAAGGGCTGCTGAGATATTGGCTTACTTCCTGTTTGGCGATTTCGCGGTCAAATTTGATTGGCTGTAGTGGCCAAACGGTTTTGAATTTGAGCAATTTTTCGATGTTTCTTATCAAGCATTGCCTGAAGATCATGTGTGCCAAGTTTCGAGATGATTGGACAAAATTTGTGATAGGATATGCATTTTGAAGGTTTTGACATAAACCAAGATGGCGGAAAATCCATCATGGCGCAAATCGACGACATAGGGTGCGTTGAACTCGGCTTGGATCAAGGAATCCAATGATACCTTGTTTGTGAATATTGGATGAATGGGTCAAAAATTATAAACATGAATGCCTGTCCAACTGTGACCTGTTGGTGGCGCTAGAGCTGATGAATTTGAAATTTGCTTCATGGGCTAATGGGACTGTCCTGAACCAGTGTGCCAAATTTCGCCACTTTTCACCAAGGCTGCCATAGGGCTGCCATAGACTCCCACTCAAGGATAATAATAATAGGAAAACGTACGAAAACAATAGGGTGTCTCGCAACTTTGTTGCTTGACACCCAAAAATGAGTCACAAATGTATTCCTCTTCAAGATTGTTTTCGGGATTTCATCTCATAGATTTATTATTTTTAAATTTTGACTCCCACCATGATCAAATAATATATTTAACCTACCTTACACGGGTATATAAACATAAATTTCGACTTCAATATTGTCTTTGGAGTTGGTTATACTAGCGGTTTGAGGAAATATAGACTAAAGTATGTTAGGGTAGATGCACTTCAGTGAGAAAACCCATTACCCCGATTGTGATTGGGCCAGTCCAGTGTCAATCGGGCCACTGATCAACTGGTTTTATGGGCCGGTCAGACCAACATATAAAA
>NC_044063.1:28980096-29000096 GCF_902167405.1 Gadus morhua
TTGCCTCTGAAATCAGTTCCATTGTTCACCCTTTTTCCTGTTTTTTCAATTCTGAGTCATTCAGAGTAGGGCATTTTTTACAATCCCATCTATGTCAGCCTCTCTCTCTCTCTCTGTCTCTGTCTCTGTCTCTGTCTCTGTCTCTCTGTCTCTCTGTCTCTGCCTATTTCTCTCTCTGTCTCTCTCTCACTCTCTCTCTCCTGCTCTCTCTGTCTCTCTCCTTCTCTCTCTCTCTCTCTCTCTCTCTCTCTCTCTCTCTCTCTCTCTCTCTCTCTCTCTCTCTCTCTCTCTCTCTCTCTCTCTCTCTCTCTCTCTCTCTCTCTTCTCAGTTGTTCTCCTCTTTTCATCTGCACTTATCTGTAAGTGGAAGCCATGTTGTTCCCAGTGTGCTGAACAGAGCAGGTGTCTTTTAACCCTAAATACATCGAACAATCAGGCTTTGTAGTTCTTGTTGCATCTGGGGAAATACATTGTTGTTGTTTTTTAAAGAAATGGTGGACACACGGCATCCCACTTATAACTTGTTGGGTTAATTGACTTGGTATTGTGAATTTGTTACGTGAGCGACCCTACCTTCATCCAAGTGTGGATTGGTAACATTTCATACATTAGTTGAAGGAGGAAGTATTGCAGAATCCGACCTGGAAGGATGGAACAGAAAACATACTGTTGATATCCATCAGCCAGGGAGGATAGGGATCTCCTTTTTAATCTACAGAGGCTCGTATAAATTCACTATACTTTATATACTATAATATACTATTCTATACTATACTATGCTAAACTAACCCTCACATTCAATGATGTCTTATCTTGGTTAACACTAAAGCCATTAAAATTAGACACAAGGTTTTGGTCTGCATAACAAAACAAAGCCACCCCCAAGCCCCCAACCTACAGACACACAAATCCAGGCTCACACAGACAACAAACAAAGCCACACATCCCTCTAGTGATTAGAGACTTATGAGGTGAGAGGAAAAGACAGTTTTACACATTTCAAAGAAAAATCAGTTGAGACAACTTTCTAGGAATGAAAACATAAGCGCCCCTCCTTTCCTTTCCTCTCCTAATCTGTCCTCTCACCTCTCATCCTCTCCTCCTCCCCTCCTCTCAGCCCGCTCACACCCAAAACCTGTTGAGTCTGCGTAAGTCACTGCAATTGTGTGAACGTAGGATAAATTACATTGGGTTTGTGACCACAAACATTTATCTCCTCTCCGCTCTCCTTTCCCTCCTCCACTCATTTCCTCTTCTCTGATCTCACCTGGCCGATTGATTCTGAACTCACCTGGGAACCACTGACTGGTCTACGAAGACAATCAGTTCGACAGCAGCCAAGCAGAGCCCACTTTGGTTCCAGGCAAACAAACGGGAACCAATTGGACTGCTGGGGCCTCTTGTGTGTGTGCACAGTCCTGCTGGAGCCCCCCTGCTGGCTGTCAGACCACCTTTGTCCCAATTATTGAAAGTGTCAAGGCTCTCAGTAGCCCCCCCCCCCACACACACACACCCACATCCTTCCTCCTTTCTATCTTTCTTTCCTTCTTTCGACTGCGACTGTTGTCAGCCAGGGTTGACCTTTAGCTGTATACAATTAAGGGACTTGTGGTTGGCTCTTGTTTAGAGTTTGTAGCTCTGGACAAGAACAGTGTGTGCTCATGGCTTCCAGAGGGTGTCTATTCCCCTCATGTCCGATTGATGACTGTCGACTTTATAAACAACCTGAAACTGACCTTACACTGTAGTGTCCACTTGCAACAGCCATAAACATCTACAGTGCAAAATAGTATTGCTTTTTGCAATAGTCGTTAATTCAGACATAGAGACAGGACTAAGATGAACCTCAACCTTCAACTGGAATGTCCTCCCACTGGAGTTGAACAAAACAGAAGGACACATGAACTGAAATGAATTAATCTTTCTTTTGGTTACATATTAAAACACAGAGTTTGCATTGTGTGATTGTTTCCAGACTAGTTTGACAATTTGCCTGCAGAGAAAGGAGAACATTCAGAAGGGTCTTCGTGTGGAGAATAAAGGGCATCATACATTTATATTCTGAACTCTCAAATGACCTTCAGTCAATATGCATTATACCAGTAAGTACCAAACCAAGCTCCGTCGTACATATTCCCCATCATTTATCAACGTGGTATTTGTTCAAATGTTTTTGATCATATAATTTCCCCACTCTGACCCTACTGCGCCACTATTGGTTGCTTGGAAAATGAGATCATTAATTAGTGTTCAAACCGCTTTCTGTTGTGCAGCTGCCCAGCATGTTCGGAGACCTGCGTTCCACCTTCATCGCCCTGATGATTGGCTCCTACGCCTCCTCCGCTGTCACCTTCCCCGGCATCAAGGTGACTCCTCTCTGTCTGTCTGTCTGTATCTTTGCTTCACTCGGGTTGTCAGTCACATGTCACTCACGTCCTGCCAGCCTCCAGGCTGGTGCCTCTAACTGTACGTTCACACCTAAAGCTGTAAAAGATTCAAAATCGCTGAATAGCTCAAAACGCAACGCTGTCCAAAATATTTACAGCTCATATCGCTCTTGCGATTTAGTTTTTCCGTTTAAAGGAGCCGCGCTTTTTGTCTGCACACTTGTAGTTGAGGCAAGTGCTGCTGCTGATGCCGAGCCACAAAAACACAAGATATTCAAAAGTTTGATCAATAGAAAAAGAATAATAAGTATAAATACATGAAACACTGAATAACTAATTAATGGAGCGATTGCTTATATGCTAGATTATAGCTTAGTTGATCGCTATCGTGTGTGTGTGTGTGTGTGTGTGTGTGTGTGTGTGTGTGTGTGTGTGTGTGTGTGTGTGTGTGTGTGTGTGTGTGTGTGTGTGTGTGTGTGTGTGTGTGTGTGTGTGTGTGTAGTATTGTTTGTCCACTCAACGGGAGCATTTGTGGCAGGCAGACACACGGCAAACTGACAAATCAGAAATAGATTTTTGTGCGGTATCTCCCTGCTTCTGTAATGCGCGCACATCTCCACCCACCGCTCGTCTGCTGGTTTCCACCAGCATTCCACTGTGAGACCATCCCTGTTGCATAATGCGGATTGCGTATGCCCTCATACATTGTTGAAATCATATGCTGGATGCTTTATTCTTTCAATGTGTTTTTTAGTTAATGATCGGGATATAATAAGACGTTGGCTATGCGATCGCGGACAAATACGATGCCCTGCAATATTTTATTATTTTACTATTCTCTCACGCAACATGATGAAGGAACAAATGTGTGGTAGGAACTAGGAACTAAAGTTCTCAAGTATGTTTACTGGGACCCACGCCTGCGACGGACATCTACATTCCAATTGGCTGGTGGTCATTTACAGCCGAAACGTTACTAGCTCATTTGCATAGAGTTGAGCTGTTTTCAACTCTCATTTACAGCTTTAAAGCTATCGCTCAAGCATTTTATCGCTCCTATCGCTTTATCGATCATGTCTAATAGAAAGTGAATGGGCGTTTATCGCTCAAAATGCTTCACATCTTTTTGGTGTGAATGCACATTAACTCCTGTGTCAGGCTGAAGGGACCCTACTGATCCTATATTGACTCTATTTATCCTCTAAAGACTCTATTGATCCTCTAATCACTCTGTCTCTCTGTGCGCTACAGGTGATCTACGACCTGGGGGCCACCTTCATCACCATCCTGCTGGTGTGGGCGTGCTGCGCCGGGCTGGTCTTCCTCAACTGCCTCCTGAACTGGCCCCTGGAGCCCTTCCCCGGCCCCGAGGACATGGACTACACGTGAGACACACACAAACACGCACGCACACTAAAATACACACACACGTACACACACTTACACACACACACACACACACACACACACACACACACACACACACACACACACACACACACACACGCATGCACATACACAGTAACATGAATACACACATTCTCACACACATTTATGCACACATGCACACACACACACGCACGCGCACACATATGAGCACACATGCATATGCACACATACAGACTAACATGCACACACACAGATACTCACACACACTCAAACACATATAGACACACACGCACACATGTTATGAGCGACATGAGACTGAGAGAGAGAGTGAGAGAGATCTTTCTAAACTAGGATTTAGTCGTAATCCAGAATGGAAACCAAAATTATGACGTAACTTCAGCAGGAATGCTCAGACACAGGGTCTTCACACACACACACACACACGCACACACACACACACACACACACACACGCACACACACACACACACACACACACACACACACACACACACACACACACACACACACACACACACACACACGTACCCCATGGCAGCCTTAAGGACAGGACAGACGGTGAAAGAGAAGATCAGCTGGGATTGGCTGTTATTCATGTTGAGCTCTGGTTCTTCCCCTCTATCCCTCAGGTTTAACCTCCGACCCCCACCCCTGATCACAGTTCTCTTTCCGCTCTCCCTGGCTCACTGGCTCTGTTCATGTAAAGCCATTACCAAACAAACTAGCATTGACATATAAAGCCACAAAAACAACATTATCTCCCACTGTGAGATAAGGTATACTGTGTTCTTTGCTATGAGCACATCCCTCGTGCTGTTCCATAATCTAAAACCCAAGAATATCCATTCATGGACCAATTATTGGATGGTTTAAAAACAGAAAAAGAGAAACTTGACCTCTGACCTTTGACCTTCTGCTTCAGGGTGAAGATCAAGTTCAGCTGGCTGGGCTTTGACCACAAGATCACGGGCAAGCAGTTCTACCGTCAGGTGACCACGGTGGGCCGGCGCCTGAGTGTGGGCAACTCCATGAAGCAGCACCACCACAGTGGTCAGCAGCCCCGGGACCTGGGCTCGCAGGAGGCCAGCAAACTCTGCCTCTCCACTGTCGACCTGGAGGTCAAGGGCCAGGCTAAGGAGGAGAGTAAGTCTTCAACACATCCAGAGCCATGGATTGGATGTGTTCACGTTGGTTTTGAGCCATCAGGCTCAGTACTGAAACCTGTCCAGAGCTGGCTGAATGATCCCTTCCACCTATGATCAGAGTTCGTATGTTCTTGTCATGCAGCAAGGGAAGCATTTGTTGCTGTTTACTACGGTTGTCATTTAGCTTTTGAATTCAGATACCGTATTTTCATAGAAACTAAAGCCGGGGCTTTTATCACGATTTCATGAACTAATCTGGCGCTGTACCCGATTTCTGCAGCTTTTAATGTAAAGATTTAACAGAAAAGCATATGTGCCATTTTCAGTGATTTGTGTTTGAGTGATAAAACATGAAGTAACGATGCCGTCATGATGTTAAGCCCCTATAACTTATTTACAAGAGAGTTTGGATTTAAAAGAAAACCTTGTGAACAATAAACATTGGCATCAGTGGCAAGTGGCAAGACACGGCTTATGCTACAGAGTGGCATATGTATGGACATTTTAAACATTCAACCCAATTCTACCAATCCTGCTTCTGATAGAAAATGCAGCACAGGCATTATAGAGCAGCAAGGGGTTAGGGCATCTCTCTCAATGATTCCTCAGTAGCTTTTGGTTGATTCTGTTGGGGTTGCGGTCAGTCCGGGTTAGGGTGTCATCGCCAGCTCCACCTTTGGCAGTGTCTCTGGACATCATTAGACACCAACAAGCCAAGTAATGCCCCTGTTGATAATTCCCCTTTATTCCAGTTCCCACTGATGCTGCAGTCCTCCACCCCCGGGCCTCCACCCCAGGCCTCCACCCCCGGGCCTCCACCCCCAGGCTCCACACACACACACACACACACACACACACACACACACACACACACACACACACACACACACACACACACACACACACACACACACACACACACACACACACACACACAACACACACACACACACACACACACACACACACACACGCACACAGGCATCATGAATTGTGCTTTGAAGACTGTAATGGAGTTCCCCTTTTGGGTATTTTCTTTGTGATACTGAAACACCTGAAAGCTCAGGTGTTGTGTGTGCATAAATCCCCTCCCCAGTTGAACACAGATGCCTTTTAAAGATGCATTAATTATTCAACACATCCAGTCAATTACAAAACCAAATTCTTTGTGGTGGTAGTTTGGCCGAGGCGTCCCTGTGGCCTGTGTCACAAGGTGTGTAGATGGTGGAAGGTTGCTGAGGGGGTGCGTCTGAAATCCTGTTGGCATAGCTACGGTGTACCGCTTTGGAATGCAAAATAAGTCCCAGTGTGCTGGGTAAGCCACGAGGAGATCGGACACTGTGGACGTCCTTCCCCCCCAACCGCGGTGTCTTCGACCGGTGCCACCGGCCCACATGTTTACCAAACGTTAAATCAAGATGCCATTTATATCCCAAAGGCAGATTAATGATCAACCTGGTGACCCCTGGGGCTACACACTGTGGGGCCCGTTACCATGCCACACACACGGGGACCGGGAATCCTCCTCACCTGCGATGGCTCCCTGAGCCGGACTTTCCATCATATAAACGCTGCTTTGGAAAAGCGAGCAGAAAAAAAAGATATGAATAATGTGCTATTATGAAGAGGTGAACACGGTTTTGAATCCAATAGCCACATGTGTTCCCAGGGAAGGGGCTGTCATTGAAGTGACTGGTGGAAGGGGAAACCAAAAACACTACATTTCAGTCAATGAAAATAAAATCCAAAATGTAAATCTTCATTAATTTTTTCATTCATAGACATCTTTATCTAAAGTTCTGCAGCTTGTTCGAAAAATACTTCCTCTTCCTCCCCTCTCCCCCAGCTCAGTCCTTCATGAAGAGTGTGTTGAGCCCAATCTTCATGCTCAGCCTCATCACCATGTGTGTGACACAGCTCCGTCTCATCTTCTACATGGGAGCGATGAACACCATCCTAGAGTCCCTCACCGAAGGAGACCTCAGCACAGGTGTGTGTATACATGTTTACTTGTGTGTGTGTGCTTGACCTTGGTGTGTGTGTGTGTGCACATGTTTGTATTTGTGTGTGTATGTTGGTGTGTGCGGGTGTGTGTGCATGCGTCTGAGCCCAAAAGGAACCTGAGGGGTTCTAAAGGCAATGCCGGGTTTATTTTGCATAGCCTCGCTACTTTCAGTTTGAGTTCTCTTCCATTAACGTGACTTAAGGGAATCTCCACTAAGTTACCATGGCAATTTATCTGACCAAACTGGCCTGGTCGGTGGCAGGCTAACTGTCAGGCTTACTTGAGCGGTGTTTCAGAGAAGTCCATCTGTCGGAAACAAGTGTACCATCAGAAGGATCCGGCAAGCCTAGTGCAAGATTTTGTCAAGTGAAAGACCACAATTCGTCTAATTTACATATATGAAGTACAAACAGTCTATATTTTCGTCTAAGATATTGTCTAAGATTAAATGATTGCAAATAAAATAATGCATGTTATTGTGGATATTTTCTCAACACATTTTCATACAAATGTATGTATTCTACCGCATTTCGGGAACCATCAGTTGGGTGAGTGGTCTAGCGCTGGCGCTGTTGTGCGGGAGGCCCGAGTTCGCGTCCAGAGAATGTCATAGAATTCTTGGCATGGGCTTATTTTTGTAATTCCCTTCATGTCAGAGAAAGCAGGCCTAACAATTTACTTTTTCTATAATAAGTATTCAATTTCCCCAGAACCCAACTATAACTTGCAAAAACCTATGGTAAAGTTAATGTTACTTAATGTCACAATGACAAAGACACTGCTGCATGGGAAATTGTCAGCCAAATAAATAAAAAAATAAATTCCATTCAGGTGAGTTTATTAATGGGTGAATTGAATGTATGAATGTATTGGTAGGATGGGCCTTCCAAGAGGACTAGGATATATAAGCAGCACCACTTATGTTCCTGTTACAGCAAACAAACATCTGCAAGACTGGCATGCCCTATTATAGACGAAGAGCCAATTGATGTGGGTGCTCAGCTGTTAAGGCAAGCAGCAGAGAGCACTTCTGTTGAGATAAATATACTATGGTTAGTCAATTTAGGAAAAAGAAAATCTGGCTGCATTAACTAGGCCTATCTCTTCAAAGAAATGGAAAATTAATGGCATGAAAAGTTCTTTGATTTCTCCAGTAATCCTTCCTAAATTACTAATTGCGTGGGGATTACACTAACAATTAATTAAACAATTAAAATATGTTACACTTAATACTACTTACGCATTCAACAGATCAGGGATTTTTTTGCCAGGCGGCCTCCCTTTTTTTATTAATGGTTATGGTGTTCCCTGTATGCTTATACTCCTTTACAATAAGCTTCTGTTCGCCGCTGGAAAAGATCCCGCTCGGTCCTTTTCGGACATTTGATCCATGTTTCGACATTCTCAGTTCTGGGCTGAGTGAGTGGGGCGTAGGGCACGATAACGTTAGCCTGGTTTGAACGAACCTGAACAAGGCGCGGCTGAATTGTGTTGATGTGGAAGTTGGCGTTAGTTCTATCTGGGCTTAATCAACTAAGCACCGCCTTCGTTAGTGTCTTTGATGAAATGCCCCTCTGGGCTACTTTGCTCTTCCACAAGAAGCAAAAAAAAGAAAGAAGTAAAACAACATTCAATGATCTACAGTTCTCTAGACTTTCTAGATTAGCTCTCTAGTTCTTTAGATTATTTAGACAACGGGTCTCTAGATTATTGTATTTTGTTTTCTTTGTGGTGATGATAACTGATTTCTTGGACTGGCGGTGTCACATTAAAATTGTACTGGGGGCGAAAATTGTACCGGCCTACGTCATCAGTTGTTGACAAATTGACAACTGATTACGTAAGGGTTGTCCGTTGCCGGGCAGGTTTCAAAAAACATTCGGCTCATGTTTCCAAAGACGAAATAACATAATACAGATAACGGATCGCTAGATAACACTTGTTTTTACTTTATATTTGTATTGTATTGAATTGTTTAATCGAATTTAGCTAGTAAACTGAGTGTTTAAAGCAGGTTTCAAAAACCATTCGTGCTCATGTTGCCGAACACCAAATAACATAATACAGATAATTGATCGCTAGATAACACTTGATTTTAATGCGTTTAAATGCGTTTAAACAATTAAATAAAGTTAGCAACGCTAATAACTCAATGAAGGAGTGTGAATGAATGACCGTAGATGTTCGTAAATGCGATTAAACAATTAAATACAATACAACGATACCAATAAATGTTATTGGTAAAATAAGTGTTCTGTCTTGTCATGTTCAATGAAGGAGTGCAATGAACGAGCATGAAAGTTCGCGAATGTTCAAGAACCTTCCTACGTCAATCGCCCGTTGCCAGGCAACAGACGATCACGTCGTCTGTTGCCAGGCAGGTTTGGAATTTGTCAACAACTGATGACGTAGGCCGGTACAATTTTCGCCCCTGGTACAATTTTAACGTGACACCGGCCCTCTTTCTGCTTAGTCAGGCTGCTTTGCTATTGCCAACTGTAAACACCTCCCTGCTCTGTCCCTCCCCTCAATGCTCTGGCTCTCCCTCTTCCTCCCTCCCTCGCCCTTCTCTCTTTTTCTCTCTGCTGTTTCATGCTGGCTTCCTGCTGCAGTTAAAAGGATGGAAGTGGGTAAGAGCCTGCCAGGAACATTTCACTTACATTAATATTGGTTACCCTAGCCTGACTATGGTCCCCCAGTGGCTAGAAATGACATTAGGTGGCAAACGAGCACTAGGTATCCTGCTCCGCCTATGAAAAATGAAAATTCAGATGCTCCGATTTCGAATTTGGCCCCATATGTCGTTATACACACACTGTAACGCAAGTGTTGTACACTTCTTTGTTATTTGGATAACCGTTCTGCTGTTGGTGCTATGGCGCATAACAAGCAACATAAGGTAAGGTTTGCGTAAAGCTCCCATTGGTGAAAAGAATAGACTGCCTCGGGTTCTCTGACGTCTCTGGTACTTCCATAACGAGACTTGTAGTTGGGGTTATCTCGGCCATGGTTGAGAAGGAATTTGGGGAAAGGAACTTTGGTTTTGACTCCCTGAAGTCCAGATTGAACCACCGACATGGAGGAGAAAGGGATTGTTGCCCGCGATTGTTGCCCGCGATTGTCTTCCACCTAACCCCTGCTGCCGTGATAATATATATTATATTATATAGATATCTATAGATTATATAAGGGCTGCTCGATGATGGGAAAAATCATAATCACGATTATTTTGGTCATTATTGAAATCACGATTATTCAAATTATTATTTTTGAGTTTGAAAACATGTAGTATTTATTCAGCATGTCTCTCCCAAAAAAAAAAAAATACACAAAATACACAAAATGGTCAAAAAGAAAATTTTCCAATCTAAAATGATCTGCAGATATGCATCCAGCTGTTCTGCCCTTTCTAAATGTTTTATAGAAAGGGCAGAACAGCTGGATGTAAAAACTAGATTATGCTATTTTTGTGATGGTTTGACGCTAAAATCAAAATCGCGTTCAAAATTCGATAAATCGCCCAGCCCCCACCTTGACCTCTCTCTAAAACGGCACGTTTTTGTGGAAAGCTCATTGTGCGACTGGCTCATAGTGGCTGTAATTCTGCACAGTACTTGACCATCTTCAAGTACTGTATTAGGGGCCCACTAACACCTATATAAAGCATCCATAAAGTAGCATGCCATGGGACCTTTAAACTATTAAAGGGGACATATTATGAAAAAAAAACTTTTCCTGTTGTTTTGGGTCTCTGGTGCTCCAACACGCAAACAAACTTTGAAAAAAGTTTGTACATGATTTTTGGAGTGAGATATGCATTTGTGTAAGTAAAAATGCGCCCCTCCTACGTAGGAAGGGGGCACAGTTGAATATTACCTCCCACTTCCCCACTCCCCTCCAATCAGAGCATGGCTACGATTTTGTGGACCATTGGACGAGCTGCTCCGGCGGGGGGAACTCGGCGGCAGCTCAGCTCCGGGAGTAAAATCCCTTTCTCTGCCGGACTGCCTCCCCCCGCCGGCGGCAGTCCGGAGGAGGAGACATGGAGGAGAAAGGGAGTGTACTCTTGGACCTGAGCTGCCAGACTACCGCCGAGTTACCCCCGCCAGATTTTTCAGCTCCTGGAGGCCATATTTCCGGAATCCACCAGTGCTCAGAGGCCAAGCCTGGTATTGCAGTCGGTTTAATGGGCTGTGGACGGGTCCCTCAAATCACGGGGCCCGTAAGTAGATATCCTCGTTCACTCCAATACAATACTAAAAAAATGTACGTTTTTTCTTTTCAAAACGCCACCTCAAGCGCTTTATTAGCCGTTATCTCGCTGGGGAAGAGGGGTGTGCAGCTGAAAGGAGTCGTAGTGAAACAAATGGCATCCGAGAGGGCCTAGTTCAGTGCTCCGTTAACGTGTCCGATTTTTGGACTGGTTCATCTGCTGCTCAATAACTCTCACGGCCCTCTGCTTGCGATCATTGTGATTCATCATGTATTGATCCATTTATTCAAAAGATCCAAAGAACAGGTGCATTACGGTATCATTTTATATTGTTGTTGGACCGGAGTGGGGGGATGGGCACGCATGCGTTCTATATTTCTGCATCCGGTATGTCATGAACTAGGGCGTGGCTCGGCTCCCATGATGCGGAAGCAAATCGCTCCTTGATGTTCCCCTGCGCCATTGTGCACTTTCAATAGGAATGAATGGGGCGCCATTTTGTAGTCCGCTGTCCTTTCTATAATATGTCCATGGACGGCAGTCCGACACCTCAGCTCCCATAGTACAATCCCTTTCTGCTCCATGTCGCAGTTCATGGACTTCAGAGTCAAGGCCAAAGTTCCTTTCCCACAATTCTTCTCAACCATGGCCGAGATATCATCTACTACGAGTTATATAGATATACCGCTCCAAGAGTCCGCAAACGGCAACAATCCCTTCTCCTCCATGCTGTGGTTCAGTCTGACAGCTGAGCTCATTGGTCAATGGGCAGCAGCTCATTTGCATTAAAACTACAGACCCCCGAAACAGCGCATTCTGAAGGGACTGAAACAGAGGGGACAACCCGGTATCACGTGATTTCGTGCTCATGCGCACAAACGTTAGTCTGTGCGCATTGTGTTCCAGATCACGATTGTCCGACTTTTTTAGTGCTGCACAGAACGAAATGTAAACCAATGCATTCTGAATGGGAGCGTTCTCCGACAATTAACGTCGTTTTTGAGGAGGTCTGCTTACAAATCAGAAATGTTGAGATATATATAACTAGATAATAATATACACAGATATATAACTAGAGGGTGCACTGTACTATATGCGCTCACCCCTTCTGAAGCTTCTCTCTCTGTCCCTCCCTTTCTCTCTTTCTCTCTCTCTTTTCGTTTTGTGGAGCACGTCAATTGTCGGAGAACGCTCCCATTCAGAATGCATTGGTTTACATTTCGTTCTGTGTAGCACTAAAAAAGTCGGACAATCGTAATCTGGGACACGATTCAATAGATTAATAACGTTTGTGCGCATGAGCACGAAATCGCATGATACCGGGTTGGGGAAATAGCGGTAGGTGATTTTTTTCCTAAATGCTATATCGGGCAAACGGCTTTAAAAACATGTTTTCTGGAACTCAAATACTATGTTTACTTGTTGTGAACACGCCATAATATGTCTCCTTTAAAGGGGACCTATTATGCTTTTTCGACTTTTATGACCTATAAACGTTGTTATAATGATTGGTAGTCATGTTTAACCATACACAAAAAACTATGTAGATTTTCGGGAAACTCTTCCTCTCATCTGGGCGCTTTCAGCATTCTCATAGATACATTTTCAACGTAACCTTCGTTCAAACCATTTAACAAATCAACACACTTCGATTACCTTTCTACTTTTTTCAGAATCACAGTTTCAGTTCCATATTGGCTTTGTTTTCAGTTGGTCTCATTGACCACACTCTCGCAGTTTGTTAGGACGAAACGTATTCTAGTTCTGTCTGGTCTATCTTATCAGTTCCTCCTTCGTCGTTAGTGCTGCCTTCTCCTGGTTCATTCCAATCAATAAATCCACTTTGAAACAAACATAAAATGTTTCAATCATGTTATTGTTGTGACCACTTTGGGCCAGTTGTGTGTTGTTCTGATGTCAACAATCTTCCCATTCTCCTTCTCCTCTCCCCATGTCTCCCTCTCTCGCTCCCTAAGTGAGTGTTTACACGTCTATCTTCGGCGTGCTCCAGCTCCTGTGTCTCATCACCTCCCCTGTCATCGGCTACATGATGGACTGGAGGCTTAAAGACTGTGAGGATGAGAGCGATGCCAAGGCAAAGAGGTGAGCACACACACACACAAAAGCTTATTTGAAACTAACGTAAACAGCTGCAAATACATCCTTGCACATAAACACAACACACAGGCACATTGATGACATTTGTGTCTGTGTGCAGAGAGCCTGGGCAGGACCGGCGTCCTGATAAGCAGATTCAGAAGATCACCAACGCAACGCGAGCGTTCATCTTCACCAACCTGCTGCTGGTGGCCTTCGGCTTCACCTGTATCGTCCCAAATCTGCCCCTACAGGTACTCATACAACGCAACACACACACACATATACACACATCTACTCATAGACGTATATAGAAACACACACAAACCTGAACACAGGCTGGATGGATGGATTGATTAAAGCATTATGTAGGAGGCACATTTTACCAGAATGGGTCCCAGAGTTGTATTGAGGTCCTGAGCCTCTTGTCAGGGTCAGCACTGCAGAGAGAGAGAGAGAGAGAGAGAGAGAGAGAGAGAGATATGGAAAGAGAGAGAGATATGGAAAGAGAGAGAGAGAGAGAGAGAGAGAGTTTTTTTGAGTTTTAAAACCGCTTATTTATTTACATATTTTTACAAAAACAAAAACACAGACACACACAACACACAATAAAATAAAAAAAGAAAAACAAAAAGAAAAAAGAAAAAAACAGAAGAGAGAAAAACCAAAAATTAAAAACAAACTAAAGCAACAGATCTGTAAAGGTAATGCCTGGGTCTTTTAAAGAGAAAAGGATGCCTTCACTGTCCCAAACACCTTTAAACGTATCCACATCCTCCATCTTTGCTTAATAATTATATTCAAACCGTATACGGGCTCTAACAAGACACTTGAAAATTGACACACAATCACGTCTCTGGCCTCCATCTATCGTTTCCCTCCTGCTTAAAGAGAGAGAGAGAGAGAGAGAGAAGAGAGAGAAGAGAGAGACAGAGACAGAGACAGAGACACAGAGAACTATCTTGAAGGGAGTGAAAAATAAAACATCATGTTCAGCCCTGAGAGACACATTACAATGCAGCTGATGCTCTTTGGAAGCACTTCATTGCCACCTGGTGGCCTTGCTTGCTACTATGTGTACTTTATTACATTTCTTATATTACATTTCTTAACCCACATTTTGGCCTTCTGATCTCCAGATTTTGTCTTTTATTTTGCACACCGTCGTTAGAGGTTTCATACACTCTGCAGTCGGGGGCCTCTATGCAGCTGTGTAAGTTTCCAGAAGATGTCCTCTTTCAGAGCATTTCTTACAAAACAATATTCCCTGGAAGGTATCATATTGTATTTCTTATTGTTGTGTGTTGTTTGTCCCTGGCAGCTACCCGTCTTCCCAGTTTGGCAGTCTGACGGGCATGCAGTCTCTGATCAGTGCTCTGTTCGCCCTGCTGCAGCAGCCTCTGTTCATGGCCATGGTGGGCCCCCTGGAGGGAGACCCCCTCTGGGTACGCAAGGCGTTCACTAGTGTTCCACTGATAGATGCTTTGTGCTTTGAGTATTCCTCTATTCACACACCATATGAGCCGCTGTATACCACAAGCTCCTAACCCTTTCTCCTCTGAACCATAGTGTCATTCAGGTGTATCTGAAAAACACTCAGAGGGAACAACGATTGCATTTGCTGTTTGTCAAACGCAACACAACCCTCTCTGTATCAGGGTGTGTCCTCTGCCCCCCCAGGTCAATGTGGGGTTGCTGGGCCTGAGCCTGCTGGGGTTCTGCCTGCCCCTCTACCTGCTGTGCCACAGCCGCCACCTGACACGGCTCAGGGAGGAGCACGACGACGACCCCAAGGTCTACGCCCACATCAGCAACGGCGATGGCGGCGATGCCGATGGCATTAAGCCTGAGGTCTTTGTCTAGTAATCTCTCGCCCTCTAAGGTCGGAGAGAAGCCCTGTGGAGTTCGACAGGGCGTTTCCAGGATAAAAAAAATGAATTGAAGCAGTTCTGCTGAATGGATGAGAGCAGAAGAGAGGGGATGGGAGAGAGTACTACTCTCCATTTTGTGTTCGTATGCTCGTTCCTCTCGGCCTCTTTTTCCTTGTATTGTCTGTGTATTCAGCCCCACTAGTCTCTTCCGAGTCCCTAAAACACACACACACAACACTCACTTGCACCTCACGTGTACACAAAAACATACACACACACTGGTCAGTAACACCACTCTACAGTGACACGAGAAGTTTGGCCCTCTGCTGTCTGCACTGACTTGACACACACACACACATACACACACACGAAGACGGACACACATTAAAGGCACAAACGCACATCCGTTGAAGAAAACAGCAGGATGTTTTAGACATGGAGAGATGTACCATCCTAAAGTTGCCAGCACATGCAATGGGGGTAATGTATCTACCACTCACCAAACTTGGGCATTTGTTTTGAAGGAGAGAGAATATATAATAAGATAAACTGCTCACCAAAACATCCCATCCCTTCTCCCCCAGTGAGGTCCATCGATAACCACTGTTGAACAGCAGATATAAGGATAGTAAGGATATAATTACAATGGTGTCGGCCAGGGCCGCTGCTGGCCGTTTCGGTGCCCTACGTGAGCGGGGGGGGGGGGGAAGCCCCTTTTTATATTTTAGGTAAAAACATCTAATTTGCCAAAATTGAGTGATAGGTTATACAATTAAGAACAAACAACGGTGGGCCTCTTCATAACTAATTTACATATTTTTTTAATTCAATAATGTATTATTTTTTATTTATTTTTTTACAAACCATAATTTTTGGTGCCCCCTCAGATACTTGGTGCCCTACGCATTCTGCATACTCTGCGTATAGGGAGCGGAAGGCCTGGTGTCGGCCATTCAGTGCAGCCACACCAAAGTGTTGTCAAGCACCCCTCCCATTCTGTCTTGTGTCTTGTGCACCAAACCAAACCAAACGCAGTGTCATCCACCAAACCAAACAAGGTCCCTCCTTGTATCGTGACAGCAGTGACATCAGTGTCTGGGGATCGGATCTGTTAGTGTATTGTTTTTGTTGTTACTCTTTTTCATATAGCAGGATTATTCAATGATTTTTCTGGGATGATGGTTTACGTTACGTTTCATTACGCTATTTTTTGTTACATTGGTGTGCTAAACCTACACAGAAAAAAGGATTTGTGAGCAGCTCTGCGGGATGCGCCGGCTGGCTGGCCTTCAGACCGCACCTCCTCTTGGCTGCCGTGTTAAGAAGCTTGTTGTTGTTGATGTTATGTTGTTGAAACGCAGCTTTGATGTACTCAGGGGCTCTACTCTAACTCCTCCCCCGCCCCCAACATCCTCCTCCACCACACTGGCCACACTGATGGAGCTCGACCAGCCAATGGGACTTTAATTGTCCCCGTGATAGCAGTATGAAAAACAATCTGTTTTCAAGGCTGCTGTTCACTCTCATGTTGTGCTTTGTTTTCGGCTTTTCCTATATAATAATATAATAATACCAGCAATAAGGTGCCACTGCACCTACTACCTACCGTCTATCATGATATGTATATAATACAGTTCACACAGGGAAGACATGAGGCCATGCAGTTCAAACAGTAGACAGTCAGGCTCCAACCATGTCTCAGAGTCAGTGTTGGGTTCTGATTGTCAGGTGCTCACGTTTCACGGGGCTAGGCTACTTAAACCAGACTAGTCTGCAGTTCACAAATACTTCTTTATTTTTTCAATTAACTGCCACCATCATTTCAGAGATGGATGTTGAATATCGAGGCTAATGCAGAAGAGGACATTTCTTTGTTGATTTTGAGTGGCAGTAGGAGTAGTACACGAGAGAAGAGAATCAGGGAGATGGGGTCGTTCTTCTTGTTTTATGTTTCTTTAACTGCTACACACATATCCTTGTTTCCCTATAGCAATAATAGTATCCATGGTCACCTGTCCTGGTTATTTAATTTTTTCCATAACTAAACTGGTACATGATGGTAATCTTTAAGTCTGAGAAGGTGCTAGTTGAAGCACCAGATTAAGCTACCAGCTATATCTGAGGGCCAGAGTACTGAACTGTTAAGTGAACATGAAAGAAAGGCCACAGTAGATCTGCAACTTAAAGTCGTGTAATGTCACTTCCATTGAGCTATCAACTGGTTCATTGGTTTGGCTGCTCCTCAATAGAAGACTAGACTGAAACTGCTGGAATAAGGTTTTAACACTGCTAGAAGCTGCTTGAAGTCAAAGCAGGGTCGCTAAGGCGCACATCAACAGTGTGGTACAAGCGGTCTGCTTCTCCAGCAGGTTGTGCATCATTGCGCGGGAGCCTTGTGATTGGTGGCTGAGGTCCAGAACAGGTTTTGTTGGCTTTTCCTTCCATCTATGATTTTCCAATGTTGTCGCTGGTATTACTGTGTTTTTAGATCATGTTGGCTGAGGGGGACTACCAAAGACCCTCACCTTTCAGAGCCCCTCTCATTCTGACAGTTAAAGGACACAAGCCCCGCCCTCTGGCTCCAGCCATCCCAACCAGGAATGTGCTGGGCCGTCACTATGGTAGCAGCCTGCTGTAGTTGAAATACACATGCCCCCTTGCAATGATACACACACTCACCAATACATAGGGGGGTGGGGGTAATGATCTGCACACAACGGACCTTAGCCACCACCCCTTGGAGAATGGAAGTTACCTGCTGTGTGCTACCTCACACTGCAATGGACGTGATCTTGTTGTGCATGGTGCCTATGCACCATGTATCCTGCTACAGTCCCAGATATGTTTTCTTAACTTCTTTGAAATGTGCACCATTACAAAAAGAACATAAAGAATGCAAATGTTTATTTTTATATACATAGAAAATAACTGATTAACAAATGGACTGCACCTTTTTATATTAAAGAAAACTAGTGGAAGAGGCTTGTCTCTCTGTCAAAGAAAACACACCTTCAGTCTCCTTGCAAATGAATAACTGTAGATTCTAGGACCTATTCATCATGACATAGAAGTAGTTCGCATGCGTTTATTCATCTTTTAAGGAGCCAGGAGAGGCTATTTTCGTGAGTAGTATGTTACGGTCTTGTGAAGAGACATATGGTTCTCTGGGCTGCTCCTAAATAGCAGGAGATGGAGGAAAAATAGATTTTCTAACTATATTCCAGCACTATGAATGTGATATATTGACGGATATACAGCTTCCTCACTTACCTGGCAATTCATCCCCAATCGCCTCTATGTGCCCCCAAACCGAGGCTACCCAAACCAGTTGTGTGAAGGCTGTTGCATCTCTGAAGATTAACTCATAAGACACACTAGATACATATTGTTGGAGTTTGCTGCGACCTGAAGGTTGAAACACATCAAACATGGTAAATGTAAATTATAAGGGATTTGAGAACCTCCAGAGCTTCTTTATAATGGAATAACTTGTCTAAAGTTTATCCGTACAGTGTGATACACTTAAGTCTGATTTTGAGACCGTTTTGGCCATGCTTAGTGGCAGTTCTACATTGAATTACAGCCTGGGAAAGACCCCTTCCGAGCGAAAAACCGCCACTGGCCATGCTTAATGAATCACAGAGCAGCCACATCGGCTTAGCACGTTTTTAAAGGGGACATATTATGAAAACAGCGCTTTTCCTGGGATTTTGGGTGTTGTTGTGGGTACATGGTGCTCCCACACGCATACAAACTTTGAAAAAAGTCTGTACATGATTTTTTGAGTGAGATACGCATTTCTGGAAGCAGCCCGCCTCCAGCTACCAAACGAGCGAGTCAGTTTCGGCGCCCCCTCCTACGTAGGAAGGGGGCACATTTGAATATTACCTCCCACTTCCCTCCAATCAGAGCATCGCTTAGATTTTGTGGACCAGCGGACGAGCAGCTCCGGCGGGGGGAACTCGGCGCTAGCCCTGCAGCTAAGCTCCGGGAGTACAATCCCTTTCTCTGGCGCCGGTCTCACCCCGCCGGAGCTGCCGCCGAAGCTTCGGCGGAAGTCGGGAGGAGGGTACATGGAGTAGAAGCTGAGCTGCCGGACTGCCCTGAGCTACCCCAGCCGGGGTAATCCCCAGCAATCCCTTTTGTTCTCCATGTCGCGGTTCATGGACTTCAGAGAGTCAATGCCAAAGTGCCTTCCCCCCATTCTTCTCAACCACGGCCGAGATATCCCCCACTACGAGTCTTTACTTGTGGAAGTACCAGAGACGTCAGACAGTCTTTATTATTCATAATATCATCCGAGGCGCACATAGCTTTTGGCCGTGATATTAGATCTATTATATAAATACCAGTATATAATATTATGTTATATTATATAGGTATAGTGCTCCAGGAGTCAGCAAACGGCAAAAATCCCTTCTCCTCCATGCTGTGGTTCAGTCTGATAGCTCATTGGTCAATGGGCAGCAGCTCATTTTCATCAACGCTACAGACACCAGAAACAGCGCATTCTGAAGGGACTGAAGCAGAGGGGAATAGCTGTAGACAATATTTTTTTTCCCTAAAAGCTATTTCCAGCAAACAGCTTTAAAAACATGTTTTCTGGAACTCAAATACTATGTTTACTTGTTGGGAAAACACCATAATATGTCTCCTTTAACCTTTTTAGAAAGGTTTTTAACCTCTAGAGGTCAGCAAACTCACAAAGTAAGGGCCTTGTGTCGTTTCGATTTAACCGTGTTACTTTGGTCAGTTGAAAAGGATTACAGGAACCAGCATAAGGCTGATGAGAGAAAGTGTGATTTACCAGGCAATATATTTTAATTCCCTCAGAATAGACCCTAATCTTATCAGCAATTTTCTTATACTGCCA